>NC_080728.1:12000000-12150000 GCF_019097595.1 Hemibagrus wyckioides | reverse complement strand
TTTTTTTTAATCAGCTGGCTTGTTTAATTGTAGATATAAGTAGACCTTTAATGACGAATGAATGAATGAATTAACAGTGTTGTCCATTTGAAATCCAGAAAACTTTTTTTTTTTTGGAAAGACAACATTCCCAAAGACATTTCATTTCATGATCTTGATTTAGGTCTCTCATAGCTGTAATCAGTTCCCCACGAGTACCACAAATTTGTTATCACAGAAACAGAAAACGCAAAATCAAGTAATACATTCTTAGGAGCTGGTGATTTTTCTAAATAACCACAGATTTTCTGAAGATTTGGGCCAAGATGCTTTGTGATAATGTCACCCTAAATCTGCAGAAAATCTGCTGTAAGGCCCTCTTTGCTTCAATTTCACCAATTCAACTACAAAAAATCTACAAATTACATGGCAAATTTTCTAAAAAAGCTCCAAGCATTCTGAGCCACAAAAATCACAATACATTTGAGTCAGGAATAACTAAGGATTTAACCCTTAACCTAATTTACAGACTTTAAAAGGCTGTGAATGTAAGAGTAAACTTTCTGTATTATGTGTATACCTCCACCTGAGCTTGGAGGTATACACATCTGCAGCTACTCAACATCTGCTTTCAAATAAAAAGTCCTTCTTATGTCTTAAACAGAAGCCATCCAACGATATTGCTATGAAAGAAACAAAAACAATTTTTTCCTATTTTTATTCTCCTACCATTTGATGATAAAACATTCAGTCAGATCATTTACTGTGTTAATAATTTCACTGAAAATTCTCTACATATCCATTATAAGGGAATTAATATCAGGCTTTTTAGTGTGGAGGGAAAAAAAAAATCAGCATTGCCATTCCTACCACAGAGCCTCTCTCTGAGTCATCATTTTCAGTAAAAGGCCTTGGGACTGAGTGTGTATTGTGTGTTACCAGGATGCAGGCTGTTCTTTTGCTCCATCTATCAGACAGCAGGCATGGAAGTGTGTGGCGGTGCAGTAAACACCAGGCACAGCTCCGGCAACCCTGCAGTGCGGGACCGACACTTATCCCATTCTGAAAGCTCCCTCACAGACCGCTCTAATAGACCCTTCAAAAAGCCGCCACGCTATCTCCATTCTGTTTTATGACTGTGGTGAGAGTCTGTGTGTGTGCGTGTGAGAGTGTGCGTGTGTGTGTGTGTCGGCTGGCTGTTGACACGGGTTGCTTCAGTAGTGTAAGCTCTTGAGCGCAGTCTGCAGGGAGGATTGACTGTAATCGAGCCGAGCTGCCGTCCCTTAAGCTGTGAGGATGCAAGCCAGATCGCTCCAGGGCCTGTGTCGTTTGGTGGGTCAGCAACACACACACACACACACAAAAGTGTTTTTTGCACAGGAAGCCCCATAATGGTCTCTCATAGTCATTCAGCTCATGTCACAAACGTGTCAGTGTAGACGATATCTAAACAAAGAAGCCCAAAGGGTGGTGTAAAGACATGGAGACATGCTGAGAGCTCATAACCTCAGCTCTGGAAAAGATTTGGTGTATATAATATCAAGGCCATATAGCAAGGTTGAATGTTAATCTGTCTAACAGGTTTCACTGGTACTAAATATGCTAGTTCAAACGGCCACAATTGATGAAGATTTATTTTACATGTGAAAAAACATTGACACTTTGCTATTTTTTAATCACTCACTCGATCCTCACTCATTCTGTCACTGTTTAATCAATAGACTACATAAACTGAACTGAATTCATGAGAATTCAATCAGCACCCACCATTACACAATACACCATTAATGCAAAACATTATAAATGACAAAAGTACTTCCTGTATTAAATACACCACTAATAAGTACCTGTTTGCTTCAGTGGTAAGAACACCATTCTTATTTACATTTATAGAAGAAGTTGGACAATCCTGCTGTAAGCATCCTGGATTATCAGTTTTTGCTGTAAGCATAATGGATTTCATTCTTGTTCAAAGAGCATCCTGGGAAAATCCTTTAATTGCTCAGCATTACACTCCTCAGACCTGTGGGTATTAATACTAACTTTTTCTGTTTTTTGAGGCTGAGTGAGCAGCAAAATTTCATTACAAAGTGACAAGAGGGAATTATTTTATTGTTTATTGATAGTACACTAATTGCTCAAAACACATCAGAGCAAATCCAGATATTATCTTAGGGTCGGACCATATTTAAGGTAACCTGCTCGTCTCTGATTGGCTTTAGCAAAGAGGAAAGAGGAACTACTAATGAATCTACTGATGCTTTTGATCAGTGACATTCATTTGATGTGGTTTTACATTGGAACCATGTTAATATGAGCATAAAGGAAGTGCAATGATAACGACTCCTTATTCTAACAACATAAGTAAATTTAAAAAGTCCACTACTTGTTTCTTGTGATAGTCATACACTGTAGATAATGCAGATATGAAGAATAGTATATAATGCATATGAAGAACCTTGAGAGCGTAAAATATAATGATGTTAATAGTTGTAGTAGTGTAGTGTGAAAGTCTTATCACCTGTCACACACTGGTCAGCTGTTGTCCTATGTTATTGCAAATGGTAAGAATGACCTCATGTAACGTTCTCTGAGACAATGAATCTGAATGAGTTTTTTGGAGAATGAGCTCCGCTGACTCAGTGCTGTGTGGGTCAGACGAATTGTCTATGATGGAGAGCAGTTTGTTCAGTGACCTCCTGTTCCACACTGACTCAAACATCTCCAGTTTCTGTCCAATGATAGATCAACAGCCTTGCGAATTGGCTTGTTCCTGCTGGCATCCCTGGCACCGATGCTGCCCCCCTTGCAGACCACACCACAGTAAATGGCACTCACCACCACAGACTTCAATGATTAATTGTTTTAGAATTTGTAGTTGAATATTTTTTTGTTTCTTATCATGTTTTGCAACATATATCGCAACTTAAAAATGTCTCAGAGCATATATGACAATATTGTTCTGTACAAGTCTGTATAGAGACTTCTGTTATTTTGTAATGGAATCATGACTAGCCTCCTAGGTGCTGAAGGACAAGGTATCAGTAGCAGAATTTAATGAGTGTCCTGAAAGCCTCGTTAGGATCTGCCATGCTACTTAGCATTCAGCTGGGAGGCTACAATCAATTTTTCATGTTGATGTGGGAATATTTGTGTGGATGCAGCAAATATTTCCCATGCTGTTGAAAACAAAAAGGGGTGAGTGTGCCGGGCCGTGTATGAATGCGAGCGCAGAGGGATCTTTGAAGGTTCTCCTTCAAAGTGAAGCTAGCCTGCACGGGTGCGCCGGGGGATTTGTGTTATTAATTGAAGTTAATTTTCTGGGATATCAGTTTGCCAGGCACGTGGGGAAGATTGATGGCCCCTGCACATCTCCCCAGCGCTGGGAAATGACACTGTTCCTTCTCAGGCACACACGCTTTTATCATCCCAAATCAAATTATAAACAGGGGGGCCGAGATCGCTGCAACCTGGCTGGGGGAGATCTGCGAAAGATTAATTATGCTGGCTGGGCAAAGACAGGATGGAAAAGAAAAAAAAATAGCAAGGAGGGCAAGGGATGGGAATGTGTCAGCGTGTGTATGAATGTGTGTGTGTGTGTGTGTGTGTGTGTGACAGAGAGTCAGAGAAGAAGGGGGGGTTCATTGCTATGTAAAAGTGGGAAGTCAATTGGACAATGGGTAATTAGCGGAGGCTGTGTCTAGTCAAAGGCACCAAGGACACAGGCCTCTCTCTCTCGCTCTCTCTCGCAGTCTATGATGCACGGGGCCGCACTGTGAACCCTGCATTTAATTAGAGCACTTTGATACCCATAGGAGAGCAGTGCCCTGGGGCATCCTAAACACTGACTGACACCCGGCAGCCCTGGCCGCTCCCTGCACTCCAATTAGAGACGCACCAAGCTGGGAGGAGCACCCTCCCCTTGGCACGTGTACACCACACACACCACCTCCCCCAACTATGCCAAACAAGCCCACGTCAAATTGGCATTTGGATTAAACGGTGTGCCGAGATGCCCTGAAGGATGGTGGGGGTGGGGGTGTTGGGAGGTGGTGTTGCGGAGGAAGCTAGAGGGTTCTCACCTGAGCTAATCTAGGTGCCCGGTGCTGTCATTATAATACGCATTTTTCAGAAAGATCGAGTCAGAACGGAAACACATCGTCACTTTCCGCCTTCTCCTGGCCGAGCCGAGGAGCCACGTGTAATATTAATGCCACAGCAGCTGAATAAATGATAACAATAGCAGAAGCTTTGCTGCGTTACACTGGTGTATTTTTAATGCGCGGGGACAGTCCTGACACCGCAGCATTTTCCGTGGTTCCTCTTACGCACGCAAACACGGTGCATGAATTATGCAGCCTGGCGCTTTGATGTGCACATTCACATGTTTAGTAAACAAAGTGCTTCTCTTATGCCAACAAGATGTTACTGTGAATAATAGATATTTAATTGAGCATCCGGAAAGTGGCTGTAATTTGTTGTATTATTCACACACACTCCTGTCAATCTCGGCAGAAACGCCAGACACAAACACATAAACACGCACCGTAGGCCTGTGACGCTCGTGCCGAATAAAAGGCTCTGTTTATAAAAGCATCCTAAAGCGTTCATCCTATTGCTGCTGGAAAGACAGCGTAGCTTTTTGGAGGCTGAACGCAATGAAAACAGGATAAATATGTGAATAAACAAAGACAATTCCGATGTGAGCTGCAGAAACAGCCTGTCAGCCTTCATGATCCTATAAAGCTTTTCAAGAGCAGAAACAGTCCCATATGAAGCCGTCAAACAGTGAAATGCTCACAACACGGCTTTGGAGTGGATAGCAGAGGAGAGATCAGTGGCAGGAAGCTGGAGGAAGCTGCTGTTTACAGGGGATTCAGCATGCCGTACTGTCTAGCTCCATCTACACTGTTTGATCAAAGATTATCTTTATGGATAGAGACAGTGCAGTAAACACATGCGAGTAACGCTGACATCTCTGTCTGTGCTCTGACACCACTGCACACTTAATTGTGTTTTAATCATCAGCACGATTTTCTCGCTTCATTAATCATCATCGGCTGTGATATCGATGAGCGCTGATAAAGTTAAATAACAGGATATTTTTTTTATTCCTGTCTGTCAAATTTCCCATTGTCATGGTTTGTTAGCATAGCATTGTGCTGCATTTATTGTGTTGTGTATTTAGTGTGCTGTCTCTTTTTATTGTGTTGTGTATTTTTTTGTGCCATTTATTTAATGTGCTGTGTATTTACTGTACTGTGTATTTACTGAGCTGTGTCTTTTTAGTGTGTTGTGTATTTTTATCGCATATTGTGTTGTTTATTTATCGTGCTGTGTATTTATAATTTTGTTTATGTTTTGTATTGTGTATTTGTTGTGTTATGTATTTATTGTGTTGTGTATTTATTGTTTTGCATATTTATTGTGGTGTGCCTATATTGTGCTGTGTATTTATTGTGTTTTGTCTTTATTGTGCTGTGTATTTATTGTGCTGTGTATTTATTGTGTTATGTCTAGATTGTGTTGTGTGTTTTTTGTGCTGTGTATCTATTGTGGTGTGAATTTATTATGTTGTGTACATACTGTATTGAGTATTTATTGTGTTGTATATTTATTGTGCTGCATATTTATTGTGTTATGTATTTATTGTGCTGTATATTTATTGTGTTGTGTATTTATTATGTTGTGTATTTATTGTGCTGTGTATTTATTGTGTTATGTCTAAATTGTGTTGTGTGTTTATTGTGCTGTGTATTTATTTGTTGTGTATTTATTGTGCTGTATATTTATTGTGTTATGTCTAAATTGTGTTGAGTGTTTATTGTGCTGTGTATTTATTTGTTGTGTATTTATTATGTTGTGTATTTATTGTGCTGTGTATTTATTGTGTTGTGTCTAAATTGTGTTGTGTGTTTATTGTGCTGTGTATTTATTTGTTGTGTATTTATTGTGCTGTGTATTTATTGTGCTGTGTATTTATTATGTTGTGTATTTATTCTGCTGTGTATTTACTGTCTTATGTCTAAATTGTGTTGCGTGTTTATTGTGCTGTGTATTTATTGTGTTATGTCTAAATTGTGTTGTGTGTTTATTGTGCTGTGTATTTATGTTGTGTCTTTATTGTGCTGTGTATTTATTTGTTGTGTCTTTATTGTGCTGTGAATTTATTTGTTGTGTCTTTATTGTGCCATGTATCTATTGCGCTGCATATTTATTATGTATATTTATTATGTTGCGTATTTATTGTGAAAGGTGTCAGAACACACAGTCGTGTGTGGGGTTGTGTAGTCTCAGAGCGGTGCTCATGCTGATGCTGTTACACTGGAACACAGCTCTGATGTGTGAAGGCTTCACCTCACGACTTACCACAACTCACATCTTCTGTAAAAAATCAAGCTTCATGATTTTTATTTTGTGACAATTCTGTACCGTACACAAACCTGCAGTGAGATAAGGATTCTCTCACTCCTCTTAGACTTGGCATATAAATAAGAACAGTAATAGAATTTAATAAGAAAAAAGAGGTAATGACATGAATGTGTAATATGCTGATGGTACCTGTAGTAGCATTATGTACAATCAATCAATCAATAAATAAATAAATAAATAAATAAATAAATTCTTTATATAGTAACTTTATATAATATTATATATTTTAATTTAATATAAAAAATGGAGTATCAGTTCAGAGTGTAGTGCAAAAACAGAGATATATCCAGGAGTCTCTGTTACAGTGTGTTCTATCAGATTGGTGTTCATTTATACCACAGCGCTGCTGAATCCTCCGTTCTGACTGGACACAAGGTGTTGATTAATTTTTTTTATTTTTTTATTTTATAACAGCAGCACTGACAGTAGTTCAGGCAAATCACAGGTTTATATTAATATACTCCTTTCTGTTTCTATAGTAACAACTGACACAGGGACTTGTCCAGTGGCGCTCAACATGAACTCATTTAAAAACCTTATGGAATTGTTCATATACGTTTTCAGTGAGAGTGAGAGATGCTTATCGCCAGTGTTAGTGCTAAAGCTTTACGTTTTTCAAAAAGAAGCCAGCTCTGAGAGAGAGAGAGAGAGAGAGAGAGAGAGAGAGACTTTTAAAAGCTATTACTCTAAGGAATAATGACTCATAACTTGTTTTGTGAATATTCCACAATATTAAATGTAACTAAATTCAATTCAATTTAGAGCTTTAACAATGGACATTGTCTCAAAGCAGCTTTATTTCGTTCTTTATTAAATAAAACAATTGTTTGGATTGGAAAATTCCTTGTGGTAAAAGGAGAATAAAATTTCAGGGTGGAAACATGTTGGGCCACATCACACCACCCCATCCATCACTGATTATTTTCCTGTAATAGCGCAGCATGCCCTGTCGTGTTTTATTCCTTACTTAACAACTTACTGAAAGTAACGATTGTTACTTATAATCAGCACTTTTTCATTCTTCTCACAGTCTAGTCAGTCTGACTAAATAATGATTGGTCCAGCCAGAGTTTACCAGATGTCGTCTGTTCACTGAACTCAAGTCATTTGTCATTGGAAACATGGAGGTGCATCCATCAGTTATTAAAGCACCAACTGAGCATTTATCTCACGTCCTTTGGGGGGAATGTCGAAGGCACAATTATTGTTATGATTTGCTTTGGTCACAGTCAGACGGCTATAATCAAGGCCTCGGGGTCTCTGAAAATCAACATTCTTCCTCTCGTGCTCTTCTACATCAAGTCAATTTGATGACAGAGTGAAACACGTTATGGTGCTGCGATGTTTAATTGCTAGTGAATACACAGACTACAGGTGAGACAGATGCCATGTCTCCTCCTTTATTTCCTAAAAGAGCTATCACATGTTTACATTTTCCCCCATAAAGTCACTTCCATTTGGAAATAAGAAAAATGGGAAACAAAAACAAACCCAGGAATGTGTATGTATACGCAGAAACATATCAGCTTGACGAGTAATGCATTTTGATAACATGCTCTTCACAGCATATTTTACTAAGTCCTTCAATTACGTGTTCATTATTCCTTAGTGTATAGAATGAGTCAAAGCAAAGCCCCAATCAGGAATACAGAAAAAAATCAGGACTTCATCATCTCAGCCATCAGGCCATGGAGCAAACCTCTGACACCACGCTATATCTACGCACCAGCTGCAAGTCATTACCATTTGTTACAGATTCTGTATATCAACAAGGAAAACATTAAATAAAGAGTTCCATATGTTAAAAATGGCATTTGTGTGTTGGATGTTAAATGGTTTTGGGTAATTTAACATGATCCGTTTGGAGAAAGAGTTTAGGCTCCTTCCAGCACATTCTATCCCTTTAGCCTTGGAAAGAAATTGGGGGATTGGATGGAAAACACACTGACACACACCCACAGACACAAAGCAGTACAATAACATTTACACTTGGAATCATAGACATAGCATAATGCTCTACCTCTCCAAATGTCTGCAGTCAGGAACACCATTAGCTGTTTAAAAAGCTAAGTATTTCAATATTAGGCTGATTATTTAATTGTGCATGATAATATTCTGCATGTTTATTAGAGTCAAAGAGCATTTTATTCTTCTATTCCACAAACAGAACACATTAGGTCCAAGCTGACATTATTTATTGCTTTCGAGTTATCGGGCCTTAATCCTATTCAGAGCAGATTGATAATGATAAATATTTGTTGCCATTTCTATCACTGCAAAGTCACAGACCTTTGGCTATGAGAAGCACTACCCTACAGACATTCCCAGGATCCCCTCTTTCTCTCTCTCCGTCTCTCAGAACGAGAAGAAGAGAACCTGTTGCATTTTGGCTCGTGATGTTGGCTGGAACCCAGCATAGCCTATTAAGGCAAAATGCCAACAGTGCAAAACAAACAAGGCTGTCCTCGTGCTGTGACACGGTGCTACATTAAGGCCTCAGACTCAGACAGTTCACCGCTAAACTGTTGTAAACACCTCTCACCCGAGTGAAGCAAGCTAACAGCAATCTGTGAGTAAATTAATGAGGGGCCTCCCACCGCCCGTGCCTGGCACTGTGCCAACACTGCAACAGGCGGGCATGGCAAAAAAAAAAAAAAAAAAACTCCCATGTAGCGCCAGCATCAGTGAAGCTTAACAGCAGAGGATGGCGATAGATTCCAGATTTGTGGGAACGACTGTGGAGTGTATATCTTTAAACCTGACAGCAGTTCAAAGCGCCAGCGTGAGCAGGCCGAGTTCTACCCACATTCACACACACACACACACACACACACACACACACACACACACATAGAGCTTTCGGTTGAGCTCATTTACAAAGTAGCCTGTGTGAAGAACCCCAGCACCCATCCCACCCCCTTTCCTCACTTCAAAGCAACTTTATTAGAGAAAAGATTAGGCCACACTTAACCCCTAATGAGCCATAAGGAGAAGCCCAATAGAAGCTTTCTTAACACCACCTTTTATTTGATAGTTTCAGTATGTCTTGTCAGGAGGGGATAGCTCACTTGCTGTGCCTTTTTGAAACACAACAGCAACCTTCCCTATTTTCACCACAACTTCTTGTGCCACAACCTTTTTCCTTTTTCCCTCTCTCTCTCTCTCTCTCTCTCTCTCTCTCTCTCTTTTGGTCTCTCTTTTTTTTGTTGCAAAATAGGCCAAGGTAACTTGCAAGGGGGTCTCCCTGGGGAATTGTGTGATATTTAACTACAGCTACAGTGACATTTACTAATTTTATATGTGCAGAATTTATGTCAGATTCTTATTCAGAGATTTGCAGAGAGGGGAGCAAAGGTGGCCGCTCTCTGTCCACTGTGTATACAGTGGTATTAAGTGAACTATTCACAACACGTCCTGTGACATGTGCGTCGCTATTTTGTCTATAACCGCCGCACTTTCCCCCTTGTGCTACAATTAAAGCCTAACCTTAGCATTTGGAGATCTGAACAAGGGGCAATTTACTGTATGAAAGTATGTACTTTTAAGGCGGGTAAATGTAAAAGATGAGGGATATTTCACTGCGTCTCTATTTCAGGGGCGACTAGATAATGGCAATAAGAGCGTGCCTGTTGTGTGTATGCATTACAGATATGGCTTTTGTGGGGAAATTCAGTGTTAGTAAGCAAATAGCTCAGTGTCGAAACAGGAAGAGCTCTGATAAAAGCAGAAGCTTATAGAAAGAGTTAAGCCGATTGACCCGAGGGACTCAAGAGCAAATTGCTCAGACATTGTATTCCTTCCTTTTTCCAGTTGTGCCAATCTAAGCTCCTTATTGATACCCATGTGCTGATACCACCCACACCTTAGGCTCATCTCTCTGTCAAAGCACAGCAGAAGAAGAAATCGCTGGCCTCTATTCTCCAGCTAATGCCAGATCCCCTAAGGGGGAGATTCCTGTTTGCTGACTGCATAAAATAATTAGGTGGGCATGGCTGTTAATCAAGCTCTAGAACATATGCAAAAAAAAGAAAAAGAAAAGAGTATTCCTTTTTTTCCCACCCTTACTGCCGCATTTATCTCGTTAAGTCGCTAGTGTGCACCGCTGCCAACTTCTTAGAAAGAAAGAGAGGCTGAGAGATTGATTACGAAAGTGCTTTTTTAATTTTGTGTTTAGTCTACAGGAGGGGAGATTATTACCCGCGACGCTGGAGAGCAATACTCGTATCAGCAAAATGGCTCCCGACTTCAAATAAATCCCATCAGAGCCCGTGTAATGGTGTTGGTCAAATAAACTGGTTCTATATTTTCTTCTCTCAGAGATTCCTCGATATATAATTGTCAGCCGTAACTACGAACATCTGTTTAGCGTTGACGTCTCGCTTAAACACTGTCCCAACAATCACTACAATTTTAAACAAACAGACGGTGAGATGGAGGTGCGGTGGAAAATAGAAAGTAAGCAGGGCGAACAGCGAAGATAGAGGTGTAGAAGTTTAATGTAACGTTTCAGCCGACACGTTATTGGAATTAACAAAAGAGTTGCAGACAATACCGTGGGGAGAAGATGTGATAAAGTCACAGTGACAACAAGCCAGGGCCCCATCAGTGGAGGATGCTTATAACACTTTGCAACTTGCAGAGGCTCTAAAATATGGGGTGTTAATGCAGGTCCTGACACGTCTGCATGTTTCTGTCCCCCCCCCTCCCCCAGATAACAAATAGAAGTGAGTCAAGGGGTTAAACTAAGCATGTAATTACAGCTTCACAGAAATACATTCTACTCACCTCTCTCCAGAACTAATTAATGTTACTTCACTTATTTTGGGCAACAGTGTTGTACTGCGCTGGGTCTGTCTCTTGGGTGACTGTGTCTATAATTCAAATCATCGGTGGCTGAGAAGCTCTAATAGATGCTGTTTGCTCATGCTGCGTTTCAGCTTTATGTACTAGTAGAATAAAAAAAGACCTTATGTATAGAAAAAAAATGTGCAGAAAAGTTCATCTTGTGACTTTAAGAGTCACAGATAAGATATCACTGAGATATCGATATTTTATACCCCAGGGCTGTTGAATATTTGAAGCAGAAGGTGTTGATTAATTAAGCAAGGCTTTGACAGAATATCTCTGGCTGGAATTCAAGGAAAGATTAATGTTAATGTGCTTATTCTAATGCATCACCGTTTCTATAGTAACAACTCATACACCTGTATTACGAATGTGCAACATAAACTACACCTAATAACAAAAGGATGTGTTCTGGAAGTGTTACTATTTATCATTAAAATGGTGTTTTCTGTAGATATTTATTCAACATTCATGGAAGGAGTCTCCAGTCCAGCACTTTTTAAGCATTGAGTAATACTTGATGAGAAAATGAATAGTTATAGTTCCGTGGAAAATGGAAAGGGCTGTGCACTTTTTAGTTTCTCAGTGGCTTTACAACTTGAACAGAAAAGAAAAGTGTGTAGTGAGGGAAGGACTGTTTATAGCAGCTAGAACATAACACAAGCTATTAACTAGTCCTGCAGACGTTTCACAATGTAGAAATAAACGGTTAAAAAGCACATGGTGTCACTGAGCAATAAATGAAAAAATGCAATGATCTGTAAAGAGTAAAACACATCAGGAGGCACTGTTACAGAAATATAATCTATTCATGGTTGGAGCAGTAACTCTGCTTGGTGTTGAGTCATATCACACCATTATTTTATTTATTTATTTTTTTACTTTTCTATAAAATCATGTCCCATCAGGTTTTATTGTTTTTTAATGGAATAAACAAGATTAAAAAAAACAAAAAACATAATGGAAATCAACTTATCTGAAATTTTCCAGCATATAAACAAATAAAATGAGATTTAGTGTAAGATAACCTTACACAGAATATAAGTTATGATAGAGGTTGCTGATTAGAAGATATGGTACAAATTTCTTTAAAACCTAAAAATGATAATAATAATAATAATAATAATAATAATAATAATAATAATAATAATAAATGAATGAATAAATAAATAAATAAATAAATAAATAAATAAATTCAATATTTACATATTTATGTGATAATATTAATATATTAAAATATAATATAAATATATATAATAATATAAATTCTTTTCCTTTTTTCTACATAAATATATTAATATTTATGTGAAAAAAAAGAAAGGAATTTCTATATTTTTTGGAACTTTTCTGTGAATATATTGTCCCCAGTAGGCTTTTAAAAGAAGAAATAAATACAAATTTTTAAAATTACTGAGCGTTCATTAAATGTTAAAGAAGTTTTTCATGTATCTGTATGACCTGTAAGCTCCACATATGTCTATCCAAACAGTAATCAACCTTAAACTAGGTTAAAGACTACTGCATGATTGTGCAATTCTAGTGCATTTCCATGCAGTTTATTCTTCAGTTGTGATGTTCAGGCTCTTATTTTACACACCTCTAATGTGCGAACTGAAAAGCTTGTTGAAATGGAAGCGTGACTCTAAGGTGTGTGATGTGTGTCATGAAAACACCACAGAAGCATGACCAGTGTGTGAAAATATTCAACTGCACATGACCAAACCATATGAAAGCTGAAAGAAAAAATGGAACCGTTTAAAATGAAACATATAAATGAATAGTTTATGTTTTCTTAATTCCGTCCACTTTATTACAGTATCAAACATCGGCAGTATATTGTCTGATTCACTTCACATTCAAAACGAATTAATGGTTTGTTAAAATCTGTAATAGATTCACCACACCATCTACATTTGAATAAACTATTTGAGGTTACAGCTAGGTAAAATTCCTTGCTTATAATATGAATTTCCATGAAAATGACAAGACTGAATGTGACAACAGTTATAACTTTAATACTTATCAATTATTGATTAGTTCATGCCAATAAATACAACAATCTGAAGTATCTATAGTGCTTCATGTTACCACTTTTGATCTGCACCATACGCTATGAAATGATGAGGCATCGATTCTGAACTTTAAACATTGAATAAATACATACGACTCTTTAGACACTCTGTTTTCATCATTAGTTTCTTCTGAAAGCTTTCTTCACTTCACTAATCAGATCAAAGAAAGTACATGAAATAAAAATGTATACAAGTTTGAGAAAATTCTTTAAACAGACGGATGGATGGATGGATGGATGGATAGATAGATAGATAGATAGATAGATAGATAGATAGATAGATAGATAGATAGATAGATAGATAGATAGAGAGAGACAGACAGACAGACAGACAGGTTGATAGATAGATAGATAGATAGATAGATAGATAGATAGATAGATAGATAGATAGATAGATAGATAGATAGATAGATAGATAGATAGATAGATAGATAGATAGATAGAGACAGACAGACAGACAGGTTGATAGATAGATAGATAGATAGATAGATAGATAGATAGATAGATAGATAGATAGATAGATAGATAGATAGATAGATAGATAGATAGATAGACAGACAGACAGACAGACAGGTTGATAGATAGATAGATAGATAGATAGATAGATAGATAGATAGATAGATAGATAGATAGATAGATAGATAGATAGATAGATAGATAGATAGATAGATAGAGACTAAAGGAGGTACATAAACTAAACAGGTATACAAGTTTGAGAAAACTCGTTCTCAATGAAATACTTTCCACTAAATAATTGTCATAAATGCATGTGATGTGCTGCACAAGCCTAAAGACAGGGTCTGCTACAGAAGATATTCATATTCATATTTATGAGTTTCTTACCATATCTTCAAGACAATCAATGTAACCAGAACACGGGGAAAAAAACTACAGTATACTGCACATTCTAGTATTCACATGATTCCATCTGCTAATCTTTTTTTCATCAACACACAGAAGAAAGCTCTGAGTTTAATTAAGAGAAGTGTATGAAGAAGCATGCTGCCTCATCTCCTGCTGCATCAGAAGAACGCAGAGCCTCTGAGCCCCTTTCATCCTGGCGGGCCTATCGCACAGCGCACCCATTCTTAAAACATGAGTCCGGCATCAACCAACAAAGCAATCAATAAAACATGCAGGGTCCAGCGTTCAAAGCCAGGGTAAATGCAGCTGCCATGGAGGAGAGGCCAGCAGACGTGTGTGTTTTGTCAGATGGGCTCAGAGGTAATGAGACTCACAACACCGGCCACAGCGGGAAGAACAGGACTTCAGCTAACTACTACTACCTGTCATACTGAGAGCTGGCATGAGAGAGAGAGAGAGGGAGAGAGGGAGAGAGGGAGAGAGAGAGATGGATCCTTGAGAAATAGATAGATAGATAGATAGATAGATAGATAGATAGATAGATAGATAGATAGATAGATAGATAGATAGATAGATAGATAGATAGATAGATAGATAGATTAACATGGAGATTAGAGAGAATAACATGAAGTTATCTAGAGATTACACAGTAATATGGAGATATGGAGTGATACAGAGATTATACAGAGTTACACTGAGATTATACAGAGCAACATGTTGTGATATGGAGATTATACAGAGTAACATGGAGTGTAAAGTGGAGAGTGATATGGGGATTATACATTGTAACATGCTGTGATATGGAGATTAACATGGAGAGTATGCAGAATAAGAGAAATGAAAAAATAAAGACTCTGTAAGTCAGATAGATAGTACTATGCCATGTAGATCCAGATGCCCAGCTTTAAAGTCTCAGAAACAATGTGACTGTTCTTGTGGGAACAGCATTTAAACTGCACAAGTGCAGTATTGTTCCTGACATGGGCTTCCCCACTGAGAAACAAGGGATGCAATTTTCATAGCCCTGTGCAATAGTATCTGTTTGTTATGGCTATTCATGTAGAGTCTTTCTCAGGTGAAAAACTGCTTTAATTGGGTCCAGAGGATAACTCATACTACCTCCTTCAACATGCGTAACTGGAAATAAGCTGAGACGTCCTCTATTCAGAGCGATCACTGTGGTGAAAATCAAACCTGTAAAGCTGTCATACAGCACACACCAAATTAACAGCAATGTACAAAACATTAGTGTACAGCGAAAACGCTATCTCGCTAACAGAATCAAAAGCATGGAATCAAAGTTTTAATAAAGGAGCAGGAAGGCAGACATAGTGCTGCATCAGTGGAGGAGGAGGTTAATTGGGATGCAGAGCGGAGTCCTCTGTTGAGCAAACACGTTCTTTGAAGGTGACTATGGAGAAGTGCGTTGCCTGGTGATTGCCCTTGCTCATCATTTATCATAATTACGCCGAGCAAAAATTAGCGCTTGCCCTGTTCAAATCTCCATCATGTCCGCTTTCATCGGACACGCGCTCCTCATCATCAGCCAGCAGATCAACTGTCAATCATCTTCACCACTACTGTCCTCAATCTCCAATCTTCATCTCCCAGAGAGAGAGAGAGAGAGAGAGAGAGAGAGAGATGTATCTATGTATTGCTGCTTTGTGTCATATCTTCCAATGAAAGAACTTGAGTAAATCATTAGCTAAATAGATAAATAAAACAAACAAGCATATCTTATATTTATAGATTTATCATGGATCTATTTAAGCCAGGATCATAAAATCATTATCTAGCCAAGTGAAATCTCTAATGTGCAAGCCAGTCACATGATTTGTTTGCCTGGAAACATAAATAACCAGCCTAAATAATAATGGCAGGTAACGATATAAGGTAAGGCTGTTAGCTAGCTAAGAGCATAAATACAGACATTTTTAGCACATTATCTTTGTGCTCTCAACAAAAAGCCATTCACTAAAGTTTCAGCTATGAAGATTGGAGATCTGTCCTCACACTGCATGTAAAAGCAATTATTCAAGTCTGGCTATCATCTTTATTTTCTCTCGACGGGTTTGAAACCGCAAAGTGACTTCATGTTGTGCTAGCACGAGTCATTTGACAGCTTCACCCTGAACCTTTTTCGCTCAGTTACATCAGTGTTTCCACATACATCTGGGTTCCTGATTCGCAAAAAGGTCATTCGTCATCTGCGCACAATAATTAATCTGCCTTCAAAACAAAAACGATCTACCAGCAGACATCACAGCCTGGCCCGTGTAGGTCGTGCAGCAGGTGGAGGAATCTGGAGGTGTGTGCTATAGATACAGCGTTGAGGTGTGTTGCTTCATAGGGAATAGACATCATGTAAACTTTAAACATAGCTAAGTGTCATATGAAAAGGTTTGTTTAGGCTGTGTGTTAGACTGACCCTGAATATCTGTTTGTTTCAGGTGTCCAGGCTACTGTCTTGTCCACCTTTCTAATCATTTACTATTTTCTTAACAGAAATAAACCTTAGTCAGATCCCCCAGACTTAAATATCTGTTAAAAATGTTTTTTTCCCCTTTCTGATCTGCCTTTAACTAACCAGCCTTAATGCCTAGTTGTGTTCAGACCCAGAGTTAATACAGTATCTTAAGGTCCAGGCACAGATCCACTCTCTGATTATTACTAATACACAGCTCAAGTGTCTGGTGGCGTGCTACATGTCAGCATGGTGACTATCTCCACTGTATCACTGAGACATTCAGTGAGTGTCAGCCGCAATCTGTTACATGGCACTGCTGTGTGATGTATGACCCAGTTCACACAACCATGTCAAAAACAGACAACATCTAAATCTCTCCTATGTGAGCAGACACGCAGAAGGCTTCGGAGATGAGGATAAAGCCATTGTGTCTGATAAGAGTCTTACAGGAAAGTCCTGCATGTGACACGCTAGGCTTTTTACATTTAGCTAGTGTCAAAACCTGTGTGTCTGAACATACAAACAAGCGGTAAATAGCATGCATGCCTGTAGTGTAACAGAATGCTGACATGTGTTTTTCCTGTGTTTCCTGACTGCTCACACACTTATAATTCATGTTCAATATTGGTGCTGGAGAAAGCCAAACATGTGGCCCATCACATTCCAATTTGTTGCCCACTGAAAAATTGAAGTGTTATAAAATACTAATCAAGCTGCTTGTTCACACAGTGCTGATCTTTGACTGGGTGTGTGTGTGTGTGTGTGTTCTTCTCACTGATCCTCATGTCCCTGCCTGTGTTTGTGGCACCGTGTTCAAACACTTGTGCTAGGAACAGACATTAGCTATTACATGCAGCTTTGCAGCTCGAGGCCCCACATGTTTACTTGAAAATCTAAGTCCTCACACACATACACACATACACACACACACACACACACAAACACACACACACACCAAACACACACAAAATACACACCTTTCCTGTAGAGGTCAGTATAGTACATCAAAAACAGTCTTCAATCTTAGCACCTCTCCAAAATGATTAAGCAGCTTTCTAAAGATGTGCAACCAACAAACTGGTAGTAGTAGCAGACGTGCCAACATTGCTAACAATAAAATCCCAGTATAATTTGACTTCAACCAAGAAAATACAGTTGATGTATGAAATAGCATTTATCTTTAAATTTCTGAGTCAAGTAACAGTAACCCAACAGCTAAGCAAGTGTTCGGTGAAGCCGTAAGTAGCTCCGCTATCTTTTCCTTGAAACGAAATAGACAAGAGCACCTTGTTTTCTATTTGTTCAAAATTCACAAATTTTCAGAGCAAAGTTCAGCTAGCAAAGTCTACAGAAGAAAAGTACCAGATGCAAACATGTATCATTTACATCCTCTGTCCTTTCCCCTTCAGTGAATTTAGATGTATAGCTGTGAACACTACAGGTCATCTACTCTGATTTGTATTTGTCCATTTCAGCAAAATAGTTTGAAAATATTACCAATATAACCAATATGTGTATGTAAATTGAATGGCTGCTTACTAAGAACTGACCCAAACCAAGCATTCCATATCAAGGGTTCTCACAGAAAGTTGCGCCACCAAGCTTGGGCTAAAAATAGAGCAGATTTGGAACAAGAAATTACTACTGAGTAACTGACACAGTATGGCCACATGTTTGGTTTATTTTTGCTTTTACATTTACTTTAAAGCCTGTTGCCTAGCTGCCTAGCTATCTGCCTAGTGAAATTGGACCATTTCGAACCTTTAGAAGAGCAGTTTCAGTGCTATGGTTGGTCCAAAATCCAGCCAGAGTTTAAATATAGCTGTGTAAATTAGTCATTTGACGAAAGACTACATTCACAGTCATTTTTTATATAAAATATATATACTCACCGTTAGAATGGAAGACGCAAACGCTATTAAAATCTTATTTAAAAAAACAGCGCAAAACTCAATCCACTAAATGTCTTAATAGGTAAAATCTATTTCTTTTTGTTAATACAAATTTGGTCCTAAGGGTATGCCCACAAGTGTATAAGAAGATACGTATTACTCCAAAATCTCAGCTTGCTACATTTCCTCTCTCTTTATTCATCCGGCTCGTCTCTGCGCCACCATAAAGGCACGGTGTAAAGAGCTGATATTATCTGCTCCAGCTGAAGGCACTCGTGCCATTTCTTTTGTTAATTAATTTCATACCTGTCTCCATGTTCAGCTCTGGAATCGTAACAGTTTGTGAGCGTGTATCTACACCACAAAGTGGAGGGGTAGAAGAGAAAGGAGCCGTGTTGACTTAGTGCAAAAGTCATTGTATTTCTTGTTTTTTTTCTCCTGGATCTATTCTCTCGCTGTCTGTCTATCTGTCTCTCTGTCTCTCGCTCTCATTTTAATTGTGAGGTGTAAAGTGGAATGGCTGCACCCCACCACAGTGCTAAAGAAGCTGAGCGCTAGTGAGACTTGGGGTAAATGTGTGTTTGCGGATGGGTGACAGACAGAAGAGCGAGTCCCCAAGGTGCTCTCTGAGGAGCAATAGATAAAGATTCCCTTGGGAAACTTTTCTCATTAGTTCTCAGACACAGTTCGGTAATTCAGTGGTGTCAGGTTACCATTTGTCATGAGACCGAAAAAAAGAAGTCGTTTCTTCATGCTTTGGTTCTTTTATTTGGTTATGTCACCTCAGTGGAAAAATTAGAAGCCTGGCTTGCATTCAAACAAAGGCCTGATGCACAGTTTACATTGAGCCTGCTTAATGAAGGATGGCAAACTCAGTGTGCGATGCTTATCAGGCTGTGCTCGTGATAAGGCTGTCTGTAATGATTAAATATGAGCTGTTTCCATACGCATGATCTCCATACACTTTCTCTCCATCTTACACCACAGAAGATTTTTTTTTTACTTCAGAACATGCCTGCATTCATTATTTTCCTAAACATGTGCAATTGCAAAAACACGATGCCGAGATTTTAAGGGTGCGGTCTGAACTGCACTTTAATTCTTTCCCCATTATGTGTCATGATTCAACTCCCAAACATTTCCCAGTATCAGATTTCAGCTGAAACAACATGTGCTTCAAGACAAACAGCCTAGTTTGTGTCATGTAGCTGTTCAAAGTATTCATCTTCCTATAAAAAAAAAAGACACCTCTGCCTTGTGACTGTATGTACTTACCAGCATATTACGTTAGATGAATTTCTGATGATTCTTGTTTGAAAGAAAAGATTTTGACCAGCAAAGCGAGAAGCTTAAAAAGCATGTCTAATGCTGTCTGAATTCTGCTTGCCAATCACTATTAGCCCTGTTCTTCAAGTCAAAAAGTAACGAGTCATAAAAAATCCTGATGTCCATTTCCAGCATGATAATAAAAGTAAAACACAAGCCTCTGTAGAGGAATTTCTTTCTATTGACTTATAGTAGCTACTGTCTTTTCATTAGTCTGAGACTAACATGAGCCTGTAGAACCTTAAATAACCTTACATTTGGCTTAATTTTGGTAATATACTGTATGTGAGCTGCAATCAGAGCTCAAGGAGTAATGTGTGGATCTGGGAAGTGTTATATCAGTAGTTAAGACTTTAAGACCACCACCAGTGCTTGGCCTGTAACCCTAAACTACTCTGTTATATAAATGAGATACATGTAAGTCATTTTGGATATGGCCATCTGCCAAATACCATGCAGCGGCGTCAACAGCACTAACAAACCAAACTTTTAGCACAACCCTCCTAGGGTATGTCACTGGCTAATTTCATTAAAACAATAAGGTGGAAGTTGAGTGTCAGTGCTACTAAATAAATCAGATTGTCCATTTTTTTAACTAAGATAAGAGCCAACATTTCCGTCCGTTGGGCTTCTATCTAGGCAATAACACCTAGATAAATCTACCCGATGCAAACAAGCATCTGTCATGCTGCACATCCTGTCCTCTACAGTGAACTGGCTTTATACAAAATTTGTTTGTTTAATCTAACCAATAATTCACCTAAAAAAAAGTATAAAGGTTACATGCAGATTGCCAGTAAGTCTCTGGGCCTCAGTGCATAAAAAAAACCCAACACAGAGTCCCGATGAATTAATGATACTTCATTCATCACCTGACCTTGCAGAAAGATGAACCCCCATGCTGTTTAGACACAGTACTTTCTCCCATATTGCCTTTATTATTGATATTATTAAAAGGTGTAAGAAAATGCGAGGCCAGCCACTCTTATTACACAAAATGTCTAGAGATGCACACAGATGGGGTGACGAGGCTGGCCCAGAGAGCGAGCCAACTCAAATGAACACTTGAGTTATTGAGAACAGAAGACGGGCCCCTGTGCTGTGTGGTAACTCAAGGCCACACAACACCATGCTGAAATAACATTGGCGGTTAAAGCTAGCCATTGTTGGTTTTCTTGCCCAGAGTTTAGCATACCCATGTCAATATTTGGACTGGGCTGAGCCTCAGGCCTCCCATTGCAAGCGGATGTGACCTTCCATTTTCTGCTGCTGTGCACATCAAACGCAGCCGAAAACACATAATCATATGAGCCGGTAGGGGTGTGAAGCTCCAGCTTTTACATGATACCATCCATATACTATTGATAGAGTTAAACAAGTAACAATTCATACACTTCAGATCAGTACTGAATGGATGGGATTCATATCAGCAATGATTCAATTCAGTTTGATTCAGATATGAGTCGATATGACTCAGTTTAGCATGCATGGGGGAAAATCGGCACTACATTTTTGGAACAAATAATCTTTTTTGATTCACAAAATTACAGCTGACATAACACTGTGTTACCTTCGTAGGTGTTTAGCATAGTTTTCCAGTGTATTTTATGATGATGTTGCATGATATGCATACAGCAAAGCTTCTCTTCCAAAGTTTGTATTTAATACTCGCTCTCTTTCTCTCGAACTAGGAAGGAAGAATTGCTTTTTAATGTAATAACATTTCAAAATTAGGCACGTAGATCAATGTGAACATATTCCATATAACAATTTTACATATATCCCTATTTTTATTCCATATGCCTGAACTGTTAGGGCACCTTAGTGGTTGTGAACCTAAATAAAACCACCCACTTCAGTACCAGTACCAAGAACATTGTCCATTTTTATACTGTTCATTTCAACATACAGGTCAGCAGCAGCAAAAAAAAGAAACAAAAAAGAAAAAAAACACTTTTTGTACGTATAAAAACTAAAGTTAAAAGTCAATACATATAACTGGTTTTAAAATCAGAGCCCTAAGTTGAGAAATTCACAAATTAAGTAGTGACATGCTTCAGAGCAGCCAATATGGATACTGATTATCTCAGCTATATTCAACAATTCTCAAGTTATTAACAGCAGCGTCTTCTGAATTTGAACAATAATTATGTACGCAGATTCTGATAAAACATTCGGCAAATGAAGGAACAAGTAATGAAGCTACTATAATGTACTTCCTTCCCAGAACCATCCTCCTAACACACTACCTAACATCACCAATTAAGACAAAGTGAAATGAAGTTTCTCTGGAAAGTGCACTAGCCGTAAATGCTCTTTATAGTGCATGGAAATAAAAGACTCCATTATAGTGGGCAGATTCTTTATAGAGGAAAATGAACGGCCCTCGTATGTGTGCCACAGTAAATGGGCTAGGGGTGTCGAGGATCCTCTAGATAGCCGACTGTCCTTGCAGCCAAGCATGGTGCTCAAAGAAACGATTGGTCTTCCTGTAGAAGGAGAAACAAAAAGGTTAAGGGCGGTGCATCTTATTTCACGCTAGACAAGCTTTTCTAGGTGGTAAGGAGAAAACGATATGGGGTTGCACTGATTGGTAGCTAATTAAGAATTTGGGTCTCCTGGGATGTAAATAGCGTGCATCGTATACCCAGCCACACTGCTATAAACAACAACACATCCACACATTTACACATTCACACGTGTATTCTCACACTGCATCATCATAAAGAGATCAACGTCACGGAAGATTGGTGTGACATCCGCACTTGTACAGACAGAGAGCCGGGATTTGATGAGCCCGCCGCTGCAGCTGTCAGCCTGTGTGGTTCAAAAACAAAAAATGTGGCCAAAGAAGAAGAAAGTGGAGGAGGAAGGGGGAGTGGAAAGAAAAGGTTAATGCAGATCTGTGAGCACACATGACAGCGCTTAGACCCCAGCAAGAGCAACGGAGCACCGAAACGAGGAGTCCAGGGACTTTCATCTTCATATTCACTGGACCCTTTGTGTTCCCCCCCGTGCTCAAACTTCAAATTTATTGCCAAGCTTTTGTGAGGCAGAGATGACCTTGAGAGGACCTCGTAGTCATCCATTCCACTCAACGCTACCTAATTAGCGACACCATGGTTTAGGGTTTGCTAAATCATGGAATACAGTAATCAAACCAAGCGCTGTCAGGGCCTGATACAAGCCACTAAGCAAAAGGCTTGTCTCTGCGTGATACTAGTGCAAAAATAATTATGGCCTCTCTGGGCACACACTTGTAATCTGGGCTCTGCCAAAGGCACATTGGAAAAAGAAAGGAAGGAAGGAAGGAAGGAAGGAAGGATGGAAGGAAGGAAGGAACTCAATACAAAAGGAAGGAAGCAAGGAACTAATACAAAAAGACGGAAGAAAGGAAAGAAGGAACCCAATGCAGAAGGAAGGAAGGTAGGAAGGAAGGAAGAAAGGAAGGAAGGAATAACAAATGGACCATAGCTGATTGTAGTTATTCATACTGTAGTTATTTCATATATATGTATGGAAAAGTGACTCAGTGAGTAAAATGAGAGAGAGAGTGAGAGAGGGAGAGAGAGAGGGAGAGAGAGAGAAAGAGAGCGACAGGCATTAGGCTAATTCACCATGTCTATAACTGGTCCCTGAGAAGCAGCAGTAGAGTGGTGGAATACGGCTTTCTACCATTCCATCCTTATCTCAGTGACCTCTAAAAAACACGTCTATTGTTCCTATTGACAAGCAACATTGAGCAGAGCTTACACTAACCATTTAAATCACTTACTCTCATCCAGACCCTTCTGAACAACAAGCAGCATGTCGTCTCTTTTATAACTCACTTTGCAAAAGAAGAGGAGAAATATAATATGCCAATTTAGCTAAATAATTACTGCATTTTACAACTACGCCTACACAGCCTCCGCCGGCACCAAAAAAGCTAATAATTCAATTTCTCGCTTCCTGTAATTGTCACCAAAGCACCTAAAGGTCATATCACTCACCCAGAAGAAAAGGAAAGGCAGGCAGGGGCTTGAGTCATGCTCACAGGGGTAATTTAGTGAAGTGAGTGTTAAGAGGAATGCTACTGTAATGGACTGTGGAGTGGCTGCATCTCAGGGCTCTCTGATTCGTCTGGAAGGGTGATGTGGGTGATTCTCCAGGTGGCCATCTTGGACAGCTGACATGGAGCAATTGACTCAAAATGGAGCTGCTGTTTGTGTGGCATGATCTGGAGTCAAGCCCCATGTAGCACGCTTTTTCTTCTTCTTCTTCTTCTTTTTTTTTTTTTAATTTAATGCCGGCTGTAAAAAGCAGGCGTGATAGGGGAGTGGTGGCTGGGGTGTGGACCGGGCTTTGCAGTAATTGTCTAATACAGTGCTGGGTATTAAAGTCATTGAGTGCCAAAAGGGAACACGCTGGCGCTTGACCCTCAGCCACTTTCAAGTAATCTAGTATTCAATCCAGCGTGTAATGACTGCTAGGGCTGTCAATCCTGACGCTTTTCTCCTCGCCTTCTTCCCTCTTTCTAAAACGCCTGCGGATAGTGGGATCTAACAAAAAACGCTGTAAGACGGATCAAGAAAAGAAATAGAGACGAATGAGTGGCAGGTGTAGCTGTATTTGCCCAATGTCCAGTTATGCCCCTATCCTCCGGCTTCTAATCTCCACCAAACACTATCAGCACTTAACCTCCACTGATTGGCTATCTGTTTCCCCTTTTATTGACAGGAGAAGCCGTTTGATGGACGGCTTCGAGAGTGCTTTGGGTGGTTAATACTAATGAAGGCAAGGCCGTCACTTTAGAGAGGAAAAGTTCACACCCAGATGTTTTGGGACTTTGGTTCAGTTAGCTTAACCCCACAGCCACCCCTCACTACACCGGATCGATAGGTCTCGTCTTGTCACTTAACCATCTGTAATGACTGGGAGACACACTTCCACCCTGTGTGCTGGAGAGGACTCAATGCGTGCAGGGCTTGCCTGCTTCTCAGGAGTGTAACTCCAAGTTTGGATTTGATTCATAACAAAATTATGCTAAAATATACTTCAGAAATAAAATCCCGACATTTATTTTTTCTGAACGTGTAACGTAGTATCAAACTTCCCAGATCCACACAGATGCCCTATAGCATCAAACGAGTACAGATACTTAATTTATAACTGCATTTTAGAAACAACTCATAGAGTCAGGTTGCATAAATGGTCAATATTTTAGTATGTATTTCCTGTTTTCTGTTATTTTCTGTTAATTATGATTAATAAAACTGTAAATCAATATACACTAATACTCACTATAATATTGTATGATAACAATGATTAGCATATATTAAACCATGTTAATTTTATGTCTATACTATAGAGCATTGAAATAATAAATTTTTCCTCAAAATTAGCAGAGATTCATGCAGGTGCTTTATGGTAACTATGTGGAACTAAAATACTGCGAAAGGTTTGGTACACTAGTGGGTCTGAAAATGAGGTTCATGGATACCAGGGTACTATAACATGTAGCCAGGAGGTGTGAATATTTTTGCATAGTGTCAATATTACTGTACACATGTTAATTATAAGCCTAATATTAAAATCATGTTTGTGAAAATAAACCGTGGAAATTATTTTACTTATTCAGTTACAAACATTTGGAAAACCTTTATACTACACTATCTTATCTAACATCAGCTTAGACGTTAGTGCCTTTGAAGAAGTGCCTTTGGTGCTTTATAGTACAAAAATTGGTTACAAAACTAGTATAATTTCCAGGGTAACTACAGTTGTTATTTAAGAAATAAAACACAACAGGATTGTTGTTTAATATTTATGATTTTCCTATAACAGCTCTTCCCAAAACCCAAGTTAGTTCCTGTTAGCATTTTCTTACCATGCTCACCTTTTTTCTCTTAATGTTAATAAGACAACAAAACCCAAACAAACAAACAAACAAAAAAACTGCTGCTTGTCATGAGAAAGTGTCCTCTGTCCTGAAGACTCTCACATGGAGGAAAAATTACTGCTTTGCACCTGAGAGACCTGAATAAGTGTAGGCTTAGATCATTTCCTCATATCCACAAGTATACAGTTTTCTTTGTTAAATAACCTGTTTTTAAATTGCATTATTATTAAAATCTTATCTTTTTTAACACTACAGAAGAAAAATAATGAGCTGAGTTTCAAAAGTTTTCAAAACTTTTTTTTTTAATCAAATTGAGATTGGCCCTGCTCTTCATCTCTGGTCCATCTCTGTGCCTTTATTATGTTCTTATCCCTGAATTCTTAAAAAAAAAAGAGTCCCTTTTCGGGTCCAACTGCCTCCAGGATGCAAGGTCCTAGCCTTTTTTGTTATTTTTCTGACTCAGCAGGAGCGAACATGGCTCGTGGCAGCTATACATTAACTCCAGTCCTGTGATGTGTTGGAGACGATGGACAATAGGAAAAGATCCAATGATAGGCTGGGGTCTGAGGGTGTCACGGCATGCCCTCCCCCACTTATCCCTCATTTCTCCTGAACGGAAAAGCAGCACCTGTCACACTGTTTGAGCAGATGTAGGAGAAAAACAGAGGCACTTCACAACACTGTCATTCACATTCATAATACGCATTGCAGTATAAAGAAGGCCATTAGGGGCCCAACCTGGGAGCCATTAAATCATTTTAAATCACTGTAACATCCCATTAGTGTCAGTGGTGAGACCACATAATAGTCTGTATTATAGAGCGCAGCAGTGCAGCCCATTTGGGCTAAATCACAGGCTCCACCATTGCTCCTTGTCCTGTATGTCAGCATCTCTGTTCATGGACACTTGTGCTGAGGAGGGGGCTGTGTTTTCTCTTGGGGTTCAGCTGGAATTGATCTCAGTCTTCAACAAACACCAAGGCTGCGTGGAGTCCTGATGTGGCAGATGACCATTACTTATCTCCGGTTGAACAACACTGTTTTAAGATACTTCAAATATGTGCTCAAATAAGACTCTAATTCCAATAAATAAGACAAATTCAATTGAGACTGAATGAGAAAATTAATGCACTGGTAATCTTTCCGGCTTTGGTTGAAACATCCCCCGATCCTAACAGCATGCAAATGATTCAAAGAAAAGGTCAGAAGAAATAGCCTAATTAACATCCACATCTAATGTGTGAGGTGTGGAGAGTAAGAGTGGAGCTAATTAGGGGACGATATGTATATTTCCTTACAGCAATGTCACTACACAATCACACTTTCCAAAACATTCGACTTCACTACCTTCAAAACAGTAAAAAGGGGAAAAAAAATACGACATTTGTGCATGGCAGTGTGTGTGCATGTGTGAAATATGCATCTCATATATATCAGTATATCTCTTTCTCTTTTTCTGCAGATGATAAATCGCTGGTGCGACAGACCCTTGGTCTGCCCTATGAATTCTTAAAGGAACAAAGCAATGATGAATGGATTAATGCCAGATCGCAAGCAAACACCTCTCAGCCTGATAAAAAAGATTCTCCAATGACAATTGGGGGACACTGGTGACCTGGGGAGTGGTCTATGGGGTATGCCCCCCAGAGAAAGGCAGTGATGGAGAGAATCGCCATTAGGGGGAAGATTAAGTAGCCTTGGCTCTTTCCCTCACTTAATTATACATGCAAGACTTGCCGCGTCGCACCTCCGAAAGAAGGCCTGCTCCATTGTTTCAGCAACTCACGCCACTTTGATTGCTTATTGGCTGTCTCGCTTGACAACCCCTGGCCACAGAAACAAATCCCATGTGCCATGGTGCCCCTGTCAGGAGAAGACGAGGAAAGGAACAGAGAAAAAGAGACACAGAGAGAAAGGGAGACTTCATCGCTTAGCACAGATAGAGGAGAATTAAATAAATGTCCCTGTCAAACTCTCTCTGTCTCATTAGGGGACAGAGTCTCATGTGCCACCTCCAAAACTGCTGACAAACAAGCGGTGGACCTGTTCTACTTCTTATTAAAGTAGCTCGGTTTCAGTGTGCTTCAGTTCAATCATTCACCGCAACATGAATTTTACACAAACTCAACAGCATTTCCCCGGCGGTGGATGTGTTTCAGTGAACACAATAGAGTCTGATTTTTAGTAACTCTAAAACGCCCCCTCCCCTCTCTTCCCCCTTCCCTTTCTCATGACCAGTGATGTGCAAGAAAAGCAAGAGAGGAAAGTCATTTGCAGACAGTTATGAGTCAAAGCGAGCTAAGAGCTGATGACTTTCATGGCTCTTTGACTAAATTCCCAATACATTCCACACGCATCTGTAGCAAAGCGAATCCAACATGTCATCAAGGAGCATCATCTTGCTATCAGCATCTCCAGCAAGTAAATCAGACACACACACACCCACCCACCCACACACACACACATTTTAGACAGCAAAAAGATGAAGACACTTTGAGAAGGGCTGTATGGAGGACAGTGTGAATAATTAAAGGCCAAGCCACTTTAATCTGGCATACCCATCTTGTTTCATACAGATAAGCAATGATGCTTGAAGACAGGATGTGTTTTGGAAAGATCAACAAAACTGACAGTCACTAAACCCCTATTCGGTCTGGATTAGTTTTACACAGGTAGGTAGAGTAATGGCACTATATCCAGTGCATCTCTAGGATTTCAGTCCAGTCTAATCTGTCATGTCAGTAAATTTTTTACGGACTGTGCTTGCACACATCTGGAAAGATTACTCCATACTTTAACTTCTATAAAAATGACCAGTCGAAATAACCCCAGGTAATATACAGTATATCCAGTCAAAATAGACATACTAGAATTATACTATATCTTGTGGAACGGTTTTGCACATTTTTCAATATAAAGACACTGCAAGAAGCTTTTCTTTTCAAACCTAACTAAAACCATACTGATTTTAAAACCCAGAACAATAAACTTCAGACAATGTTTAAAAGGATCCTTCAGAGAAGTGAAACCCCTTCTTGGGGTTTAGGTAAGTTATTGAGTTCTGAGTGCAGGTAAAATCTACAGTCTTGTTATAGTCATGTGATATATTAATGATCAAACACAGCCTTACAAGTGAGTATGATTAAGGTACACGATATGGGGTTTGTGGATACCTGACCAACACACCCATATGTGCATGGTAAACATATCATTTCAGATTTAGTTCACCTTTGCTGTTATAATAACCTCCACTCCTCTGTGAAGACTTTCCACTAGATTTTGGAGCATAGCTATGGGCATTGGTGAAAACAGGCACTAATGTTGAGTTATAGCGTGTGGTGTGGGCTGTCTTCATGGACCTTAGTTTGTTCACAGGAGTATTGTTTAGGCCTCTTAGTTCCATTGAAGTGAAATATTAAAGCTACAGCATACAAAGACATTCTAGACAACTGTGTGCTTTCTGGCCACCATATATGAGTGTCTACATATTATTGACCATTTACTATATATATGTATGTATATTCTAGCACTTTGTTTTCGGGTTTTTATCTGAAAAATGGGAAACTGACCCGTTGATGTACTCTATATTCTTCTAACACTAAAAATCTTCACATTTAAACCTTCAAACAAAAAAAAAAATCAAATTCTTCATTAAGATATATTTAATATGTTTGTATTAAAGTTGGTGGAAGAGATGGAATATAAAGTGATAAGGAAGCATCAAGAAAATTGTTTCTTCCTCATAATGACCGAATAAAACTGCTATGTAAGACCAAAAGAAGTTAAATAGACGATGTCACTTCCAGGACATAAAATCCGACACTGTCCTGCATTAACATTTATGGCCAAAAGCTATTCATTATTAAATATAATTTGAGAGTGATGAGCCGAGAGTGACATTAATGGCAGAAAGTAAGGGCATGCAAATTCAAACTAAGGCATGTCAATTCTAACACACACACTCACACACGTTTGCCTTACTATCCTTATGAGGACCTTACACTGACTTCATTATTAATGCAGTGTATTAGTGCTATTCGACACAGACATCTAACCTTAACAGTGACCTCAGTAACCAAAACTTTCTTTTAGGTTTTTAGGTAAAAGCTGTAGTTTAAATAAAAAGTTAAATAAAAAGCCAAACATCCCCACAAGGTCAAATATTCCTACCCTTTCAGGGACACTTGGTCTCTAGCAGGATATAATAAACATGCATAAAAAAATCTTAAAAAATAAAAACAAAAAAACACAACACCACCACCAACAACAAAAACAGAATCAAGGATATTTTAAGGATTTGAAGGATATGTGGTTTGAAAAATAACAGAAAAAATGCTGATCAAATAAAAAATGTGAACAATTCCTATAGAAGTATTCAATGTTTAAAATTCCAGCTTCAAATGTAACACTAGAAATCTACAAACCGTCTTGAATCCTGCGGCTGTGTCATAAAGATTTGGAGCTTTTTAACCAACACGATGCTGCAAAACAAAAGGCCTCTGCATGACTTGCCTAACTGCAGTCAATTATAAATTATGCAGCCATTGTAGGCCCACAAAAGAAGACATCTCCCCATCGCAGTCAAATGTAATTATGGCTCCGAGCTGCAGGCTCCTCGTGATCTCTGGCTGACAGGAGCACTGACTGATGACCTTGGCACTAAAAGACTCCCTGGTTGGGTCACTGTCTTACCCCCTCTACAACATCTCAATACCTGGCTGCATGGCACGCTCCAACACTAGCCACTGACAAATCAGTGCGTGGGTGCCCGAGCCGCGTCTCGCCTATCACTCACAATCAAGTCGCTATCACTCGTCTCCGTCAGCGTGCTAGGAGAAATGAGAGCTCGTCAGAGCTGCTAATTTGACACAGCCCGCTTGGCTTGCCATAATTGCTCTGTCACTGTCAGCCCTTGGACAGCCTCACTGTACAATTTGGACGACAATTATCGCCGCCGTTTACCGCGTGCCATTATGGCGCTGATGTTGCCCGGGTCGAGCGCTGACGCCTCATCAGGCCTGGATGCGGTCCATTAATGAACACTGTTTCTCTTAAAGTTAGCCCGCCGCTAATAAACAGGCAGCGTTCCATGAAGGCGCACCATCATCCTCACGACGTGATATTTGTCTGCTCTTGACAGGGCGGGGTATGGGGTGTTAAACGGAAAGAGAAGGAGAGGGGAAGAGAGACAGACAGATATATCATGGAGGTTCATGGGGTATAGCACAGTTATATTCCGAGCTATAGAGCTACTCTGCAAAGCGAGGTCATTCTTCTACTCACTGACACCTGTTCTGTGTGTGTGTATGTGTGTGTGTGTCTAGAGACAAGCGGACTCCTGCAGTGACCTAATGGTGGCAGTGTCCTCTAAAGTGCCCTCATTTCCTGCCCTGCCCCCTGGGTGGCATGCACTGACACTGTGGGGGCCATCTTAACTGCAGGGGTCACCATTCATCATAGCCCACCCCTCACGGACTGCACCACTTCCTGTTCCGAGGTAATTATACACTGATCAGAGACAGCCGAGGTGTCACCCTGCAGCGGCTATATGCGACGCACACACACACCCACAAACACACACACACACAAACACACACACACACACACACACAAGCCATACACTGTTCCAACCCTTGTAAGTACTCTGCGATGGTGGAGTGTCATCCCAGGACAGTGGGCTCTTCTGGGAACATGTGACACTGTTTCTCTGTGGCACAGGAAAACTAATGAAGCCCAGAGCAGCGACTCTAAAACTCAAAATGGCTCCTCATTAAATGCCTGCATCAAACACGCACACTTTTCAGAAAAGGTTCATGGGGTGAGCATTTATATATTTATATTTATTTATACCACAGTCCTGTTGAATTCTCAAATATGATGAGGCAGAAGGTGTTGTTTAATTTTGCAGTAGCTCTGACAGATGTAATTCAAATCACGGGGTTATATTAATGCGCTCATCCTGATACATTATTGTTGCACTAATTCATGGGCTCAGTGTACGCTGGGTGCTTGCGTAATCTAAGGCTAATAAAAATGTGTTTTTATTTAACACAGTAAAACATACAGTATAATCACTGATCGCAGATTTCTGTACTGTTATGAGACAATTATTTGTGGAAGGAGTCTCCAGTGTCAGCGATTTTCTTCCACCATTAAAGGGATATAATGAAAGATGAAAAGTAAAGAGAGAGAGAGAGAGAGAGAGAGAGAGAGAGAGAGAGATTATTGTCATGTCAAACAAATCTAGCTGGTGCAAATATATAATGAAATGAACCAATGTTCCTCCAGGACCCTGGTGCTACATAAAAAAAGAAGAAACAGAACTAATGGCTGAGTAATAACTAACACAGTTCCACATAAAGTACATGTGTGCAAATTTGTGCAAACCGTGAAAAACAGGAGACAGCAAGGCAGAAGACAGTGTAAGACAGGTGACAGCAAGACAGAAGACAGTGTAAGACAGGAGACAGTGCATGACAGGAGACAGTGCACAACAGAAGACAATGTTAGGCAGAAGACAGAGCAAGATAGGTTACAGTGCAAGACATGAGACAAAGCAAGGCAAGAGACAGAGCAAGATGTGAGACAGAGAAAGACATCAGACAATGCTAGACAGGAGACAGTGCAAGACAGGAGACAAAGCAACACTGGAGACAAAAACAACACAGAACAAGAAAGGAGACAGAGCAATAAAGGAGACAGCAAGAGAGGAGACAGCAAGAGAGGAGACAAAGCAAGACAGGAGACAGAGCAAGACAGGAGACAAAGCAACACTTTAGACAAAAACAACACAGAAGACAAAGCAACACAGAACAAGAAAGGAGACAGAGCAAGACAGGAGACAGAGCGAGACATGAGACAAAGCAAGACAGGAGACAGTGAAAGACAGGATACAGCAAGACAGGAAAGAAAGCAAGACAGGAGACAGCAAGACAGGAGACAAAGCAAGACAGGAGACAGTGCAAGATAGGAGACAGTAAGAAAGGAGACAAAGCAACACAGGAATCAAAGCAAGACAGAAGACAAAGCAAGACAGGAAACAGTGCAAGACAGGAGACAGTAAGAATGGAGACAGCAAGACAGGAGAGAAAGCAAGACAGGAGACAGTAAGACAGGAGACAAAGCAAGACAGGAGACAGTGCAAGATAGGAGACAGTAAGAATGGAGACAAAGCAACACAGGAATCAAAGCAACACAGGAGACAAAGCAACACAGGAGATAGTGCAAGACAGGAGACAGTAAGAATGGAGACAGCAAAACAGGAGGCAGTGCAAGACAGGAGACAGCAAGAATGGAGACAGCAACACAGAAGTCAAAGCAAGACAGGAGACAGTGCAAGACAGAAGACAGCAAGACAGGAGACAGTGCAAGACAGAAGACAGAGCAAGACAGGAGACAGTGCAAGATAGAAACAGAGCAAGACAGGTATGCAGGTGAGGGAGCGAGTGTTATAGATGTTATGTATGTGAAAACAGGAACAGTCTTGCAGATGTTACACAAATTATAAATAGACTGAATGCAGTTATAAATTAAAAACTGTTAAAAATTGTCGGCAAATCGTTGTGTTCTAAGAGGAATAAAATAGAACTGGAATGCAGTTTCAGGAATATAATCAGCTTCAGGATGGTCATATTATATTCTGAATATTTTCCTGTGCCAGCTGTTTTATTCCTCACATCACACACTGTGCACACAAACTTCTGCCTAATGATTATCCTGCAAATGAACCAACTACCCAGCACTCATTTCCAGTCTTCAGTTTTATTTCTGTTTACTTTTCATCCACTTATTGATCTGAGGAAGCGAGGAAAAAAACAATTAAGTATTGCAATAGCAAAAGCATTAAGCCTTCATATTCCACTATTGATCAGTGAACCCTAATAGAGCTCCACTTTTTAATACACTTTGCAATTAAATTGATAACTCTAAACAGCACCCAGGCTTAATGAGATGTGTGTCCTGTTCCTTCCCAACACAAATACAAAGCAAACCACGTGCAGTTTTCACAGAGGTATCGCTTCTCATCTCTGCCTGCGTTTAGTTGCTCACAGAATAAACTCATTAATTTGGTTAATTATTTGACCCTATCTTTTCCTGCGGATGCTGCGTGACAGTCACAGAGCGGGAACAAAGGCCTGCCGCAGCATTGCTGTTCCTCATATCACTAAATAAACAAGCCAATAATACCCCAAAGGCTGATTAGAGAGCATGCGAGCATTCGCTTTCACGAGCAAATGAAATTGTTCCAGCGTGTTTTTGACAGCTCCACTGCAGTAGCCGGGCGGCCATGAGAAACATGCTGCTGACTGTAATTATTAAAGACTCGCAGACGACCTGAATAAATGAATTCATCCTCAGCCCTCCATGTGCCGTGCCATATTCAATGATTAGGTTTATAAATTTGTATTTTTTTCTTTATACCCTGTTTATTACTATGACTTCTAATGTTGTTAATGCTGAATGCAAGACACTGGCACTTTAAGAAGCCTGTTTTATTTCATAGTGCTGAGAGGATGTGTGGAATGGAAGGCAGATGTCTTATGAGGCATTATACTGTACATTTGACATGGACAAGGACGTCCACAGCCATAAATAGCGCAGATGAAACTCAGATTTATTTACACATCTTCTCCAATACTCCTACTCACAGTAACCGAGTCACACACCAGAAACAGAAAAAAAATCACATTATTTTTAGTCCAGCCCAAAGCCACCAAAAAAGGGAAGAGAGGCCTCGGAAATATCAATCCATTAGTCCATTTGTGCTGAAAAACAGATTTGACCTCTCGCTGGTGCCAATGCGGGGCTGACAGTGTCAAGCCTCGTGTCTGGATAGGGTAATTAGGGGAGCGGTGGCATGTTCACGCTAGCAGCCAGGCTAAATCCCATTATTTGGCTCTTTTCCCAGAGAGAGTGAATTGTGTGTCAAGTAGGATGCATGCAGTAACTGCTATGAAATTACAGCTGCTGGGAGGATGGAGAGCGAGTAATGCACTTCCATTGTGTCCTCGAGTGCATCCAAATAAGCAGGGCTAAGTGGGAGCATAAGCTCTGTGGTGCTGGGTACTGCCACCTGATGCAGCCGGGCTGTTTCACCAACTTATTCAAACTGCTTGAGATGAGCTTTACAAAGAGTGAATTAAAGTATTTTTTCTTTTTTTTTTAAAATCCACAGTCAACAATTTGCATATTAACCTCCTAAGACCTGAGCTTGCATTAGATTTCTTCTACCTGTTTGGGGTTAGGAGGAACCAATAAATATAATAACCTGATATTATCTTTGAACATGAAGCCACTTCTTTTGTGTACAACAGGTTCCCGTTACAAAGAATGAGGTATTATGGTGCACACATGCAAAATTGTGATGTCCACGTATGTGGACGCCAGGTTGTAGGAGGTTAATCTTTAATCACTAATTAATATGTGCTTTAGATTAATGACATCTAGATTTATTTTGTAATAAAATCCTACATCATGTTCTACCGCCATAGTGGCACCAGTGGAAATGATTCATCGCTATCTAAAGAGCCTGATGCAGCAGAGCTTTAATCCTGTTATATCTCATGTCCAGCTCTCTCACCACTCAAACGAGTCAGCTTCCAACGCTTTGACTTTCATGCTAACGGCGCCGTCAACACCATCACACTCGTCATCCCATAGATCGCTAACTAGCCGAGTCTCTGCCGTCATACAGATGCAGTCCAACACGCTCTGTCTCCTCTACTTCTACACTGGATTTCTCATTAATATGACACTGAACATTGCTGGAAAAAATCAAGTGAGAAATGGTGGCTAGCTCTGTTATAAATTTCATCACTGTAACTATATACATTTTGATTTAAACATATTTATTTAGTTTTCCGTCAAGAATGTGAAGTATTTACTGATTAATTATTGAAAGTAAAAAAGTCAGCACTTCATGGACATTATTAACTGACATTATTAACTGATGTGAACATAAGCATGCATGAGCATTTGAGCCACTTGCTCTAAAGTCCATCAGGATTCAGAGCTTCTTGTAACAGTGACATAGTGACTGGGACGTGGGAGAAAAGCCTGTGGAGTTGGAGGACATTCTTCAAAACTCCCAGCAGGAAAATTAGGGCAGTTTCAGACAGAGAAAAGAGGGGGAGAAAAAAAAGAACATACAACTGTCAGAAAAGACACAAGCCAGAGTTTCCGCACATCTATTATGAATGAAATAAATCTTGGCGAAGAGGCTGAATAATCACATATGCAAGTGCGCACACACCAAAGTGCCTCTAGCACAAAAATGATCATTAACACAGGCTGCATCAACAAGCCCTTTGCTTTTTCCTCACTCATTTACCATTTATCATCAGCAGTGTCCGTCAGCAAGGTAAAACAGGTGATCTGAAACAGAGCACAGGCTGCTGACAGCAGGAGAGAGGGAAAGCGGGAGAGAGGGAGGAGGGAGAAGATTGTCGCTAATGATAGCTGCTTACACAGAGCTCTTTGTTCAAATTGGATCTACTGATGTGTGTTGTTTAGATTTTGCTGCTGGTCTGTTGCTAATTTCTGCTCACATGTGTCAGTTCAACTGCTTAAGTGTCTTATTACATCCATAAACAATTCATATGGGCTTAAAAATTGACAAAATTTATTTTTTTAAAGCTTGAAATTGACCAGTCCTCCAGCAAGTAACAGTGTGGAAATTCGGGGGAAAACCTGTCAGTTGTTGCTCCAGCTGAATTCTGGAAAACAGCCAAAATGACGAGAAAATGTAGGTTTTCTGTCAGGGATAATCTTTTAAACCTCTACTTAGAACATAAATATACAATCTGAACACATAAACGATGCGGAAATGCTTTTATGCCTTTTACATCAGTAAAGATGATGCTGTGTAAGGAGCTGGAGTAATATAAAACACAAACACAGTGGTCAGTGCAGTCCGTCTGCCTGAAGATGTCCTGATTAGCTACGATTATAAAGTCAAATGCCACACAGACACCAGAGGAAGATTTTCAAATGTTTAAATGGTGTTTAAACTGAATGAATTTATCATTTTTTATTTATTTATTTTACGTTAGTCTAAAGAGGAATCAGTGGCGTGAAGAGACAATGATGATGGGAATCATGTTTAAATGCCATAAATGACTTTTACCTCAGGTAATCAGACAGTTATATTTGATGCTGATAATCAATTAAAGTTGTTAAACTGATAATTCTTTACAATTTAGCAGCGATTTTATGTTGTGAATGGAGGTGATTAATATAGAACTAGGCAGGATGCAATTCATTTAGTAGGATTAAGTCTTTAAATGTGGTTTCACTTGTTCAACATTTCAGCTCAGGGAAGTCTCTAGTAGTCTTCTGAACTATATATAAGAGAAAATGATGAAATTTGACTATGTGAAGGATTTTCCCAGGCTGCCATGCAATTACCACTCTTTGATGAGTGTATTTGGTGAACACACTTCACTTCCAAGGCAGATAAAAAAGACAGATGTCAAAAGAAAGATGAGTTCACCCGAAACCTCTGTAAATTTGTGGTAGGCGGAGTTACACACTGTATCTAATACAATTTACACATGAAAAAAAGTACAGAAAGTACTGAAAAAAAAAAAAACAACTAAATGATCTAGACATTTCATTAGAAGCACGGTCGTGAAACATATTAAAGCCCCACTGCTGGATTGTGTACCAATTAATGAAAACAAAAGTAAGCAAAATTCATGAAGGTGTTAATGCTTTAGAGCTGAACGCTGCACCCCAACCCCGTTTAGTGCAGCGTTTCTCATCCGTGAGCATGTGGAGATGAACGTCTCGATACATAATTCTCTTCATCCTCGTTCTTTAAGACCTTGTCTTACCGCAGTGAAATGTATCCCATTTCATATTAATCCCCCTCGGTGTTGCCCTGCTAGAGAGGAACTCATATCTCTGCTCTCCCCTCCCTCTGAAATTAGTGCTCATTGCTTAGAGGTGGGTGCAAATAGCTCCAAGCTAGAGAAGCCAGAGAAGCCTTGTGCACCAGAAATATGGAAATGTCCTTATCATGAGAAAGGGCTTAATGTCTGACCTTGGAATATATTATTACTAAGACAGTGTATGGATGCCGGCAAAGCTAGGTAAACATGAGCTTATACATGAGCCGATGTATTCGGAAAAAAATAGAAAAAAATATATAATACATCACACTGTATGTAGTTAGAGCTATAGGGTTAGATGAGACTAATGTATATAAGTGCACTTTTCTGATTTTATTTCAAATCACTTTAGTCAGAAAACCGCATCGCTTTCCTATGAACTGATTTTTTTTCTCTACAGAAAATTTGTCTATAATTTACTTCAAAGCTCAAAGCCAATAAAAGCTCTATACATTGCTATAAAGAATGAAAAGTTTTAAAGGCTGCATGTTATGTGCAGACAGACGTACGCTGATTTCCAACACGTCACACTGAGACATGTCTGTCCTCAGAATGCCCTTTTCCTCTAGCAGACTATTTGTGATTAAACAGTTCTGCTAGTCTGCTATAACTTTGTTGTGTGAGGAGTGTAGCACGGCAGTAAACTCTGCTGTTTGTAGCCAGCGCGCTCCGAGTCCCCAGCGATAATTATTTGATCTTGTTTAGTTCATTATGCATCTTGTGGGAGCATGCTGTCACTTGTGCATAAATGCCACATGAAAGCATTGTGATCTGGGGATGCACCTCTACTTTTATCCCCGCTCCCCAAACAGATCAATTAGTAAAACTAAACAGTAAATAATTAATCATGTTGCTTTGTGTCCTGGTTTCATCACTATTCGAAAAACAGTTCATTAGCCTGCAACAGGCAGGTGATTGATTGGAGCTTTAACCCACACTGATGTTAAGAGAGCTTTAGAGAAGAAACTGGAGCCTCAGATTATCCGAGGTGCCCATCACGTTGTGTGACCTGCTATGTGATGGTGAATTTGTTATAATACGAATAAGAAAAATGAGGTCAGGTGACACTGGAGTCACTGGAGGCTTTTAACCTTATTTACTAACAATAGGCCTTAATTATCAAAATCTTTTACGGGAAACCTTTACACACAATTTTATGACAATTTTAAATTGTTTAAATTATTTGCCGACATTTTTAGATTTTGGTGAAAATCTGTTTTTTCATATTAGTGTCTGGGGCACTGTGATGCACTGCAGTGGCTGAGCTGCATTATCGGACAAAAGGGATAAAATAGGGATAAATAGTGACTTAACTTTTTTATTGTTTTTTATGTTTCTATGCTTCTATAAAGCTGCTTTGAGACAATGTCCATTGTTAAAAGCGCTATACAAATAAACTCAACTGGAAATTGGACGATTTAGCACAATCTTTCACTTTTATGTTGTTTTCCGCTTCCTGTGAGTTTTTTTTTGCCTTTTGCGCATTTTTTGTGGGCTTCAGTAAATTAACATTATGTGGAATTTATGGCAAAAACAAATTAAGCTTTTCTGAAACCTGTACATTTTTTATTTCATTTTGTAAATTTACGCAGTATTCAGATTAGTCAGATTGGTAACCATTTACTAACAATATACATCTAGTGAGATGTGAAAAAAATTAAGACACGTCCCTTGTTTGCCTGAAGACAGTAAGGTACATGCACTACATCCTGTCCTTTTCCAGAATGAAATCTGAATTCAGGGGTCCAATCAGGGGTCCAGATTGCTTCACTGTTCTGAGATGGGCAATTTAAATAAATTATTCTCAGGCAAAAAAGAGAATAAGGGAAGGGAGAGAGAAAGAATGATGGAGTGAGAAAGGGAGAAGAAGACAGAAGTGATAGAAAAAAATGGCTCGGTGGTTCATTTTGTGCAGAATTATATTTTCGCTGGAAAGGTTAATTTTGAAGGGAGGCTGAATGGCTGGGAATGGTGCAGCTGAGGGAGCAGCCTGCTGGAGGAGACGGCAGTTATTAAAAGCGATTGCGTTTCCTCCTGGATCTCTCCAGAGAGCAGAATCAGTGGAGATGTTAAACCTTGCTTGACACCCCAGTTGGATAATTGTGGGTGTGGGAGCTAATCAGTGGAAGATGTCTCCTCAATTTAAATCTTGTCAGTTAGTCGAGATTAGGCCCTCCTGTATTGGGCACCATTAGCTTTGTTGCATGTCAGTGTGCATGTGAGGCTGCTGGCAAGGTCTGGCTGCAAGGGTAAAAGTCAACGCTCGCTGGTTAAAGCAGATGTATTCGAGTTAAAGCGCTGGTATGGAACTGTTCTGAGAAATATATATATATAGACTAGGGACAGAGTCCCTGTGTTGAAATTATTCCATGTTTGAAATTTGTTCTCTCTGACACGTGGGGGATGTGAACTGTTTTCTTTTCTTACTCTTAAAAAAGAAACTACACTTTGAATTTTAAAAAATGACACCGAGTAAGAAGCTAGAAAACATTACAATTTTAGTCATGTGCAGAGGTTAAAAATGCACATATGTATTTCCTCTCTCGGTGTTAAATTATTGCAGGACTTTCTGTCTCTTACATGAAAAGAATCACAAGATCCGCACACTGACGGCATAAACGGCTAATAACCAGTGACAGCGTGATCTCATTAATAAAGGGAAAGTGTAAATTTAGTGCGGTTTGAAAGGGGACTAATTCAAGAATGTGCAGTGAATTTTATAGCCCCTGTCTGGCTGGCAGAGGCCCAGGCCTTTGCATTCCCTCATGGTAAATATTTGTAACAGATTTCTGCTGGAGGACAAAAGCTCCTTTCAGCGACTGGCTGCTGTAACCTCGTGGCGAACGCTAGGTCAGGCCAAATAAACAATGCAGCGCTGCCAAGTTCACCGGCCCCGCTGATTCCTGAGCTCGGCAGCCACATACCAGCCCGTCTCCTCATCTGAGCCTGCTGAGTGCTGACAGATGTTTCAGCCTTGACTCTCTCCCTCTCTCTCTCTCTCTCTCTCTCTCTCCTGCACTCATCCATCCACCCTCCCATTTAGCACCATCTCTAACATCTGGAAAGCTCTTGGTTTTTGTTGAAACATTGCCTTGTAGTTTCCTACACTGACAATCATGCTAAAAGTTTATAATCACCCGTGCCACTATCCTATCCTGTTTTCCCCCTTCATGATGCCTATCCTAATCAATCCCACAAAAAATCTACCCATGCGACCTTCTACACACACACACACACACACACAGACGCTCTTAGTCTTGAACTTTCCATAGAACTGGAGCCTTAAACAAACTCCGGTCCGCTGACGGCTAAACCCAGCCGATGTAAGGATCCTGACACCGAGTTCAACAACAACAAAACTGTTAAACATATATGACAGAGAGAGCTGGAACCACAGACTAGAGCACAACCTGCATGCCGGAGGAGAGTTCAACGCCTAGATTAGCCCTATCAAAGCTGTCTCCGCTGTGAGGTGGAGTCAGATCAAGGCCTGTCGGCTCCAAAGCTGTCTGTAAACAGCAGTTTCTCTGGAGCTCAGACAAAGGCGTGCTCTGCGAGGAGCGGCAGCTGCAGCCAGGGGAAGCAGAGTAAAACATCGATCCAGAGCGGCGGCGCGTTAACACCCCTCTGAGCGCCGGCCTTTGCTCATCAGCCCGTGGCTACGGCAGCTCTATTACATGCACTAAGAACCTCAGTGCGTGCGTCCAGATCAACAACAAAGTCAACATGGAATAACACTGGCTGAGCCTGACAGACTGTGTGTGTGTGTGTGTGTATTATTAAATAAGCAACTGAGGCAATAAATTATATTGTAATATCCATCATAGTAACAACACAGAAATATTCCACGTGCCTGGTCTGGTTATGAATGATGCAAATTAGCCACTTGCATGCGTGTGTGGAGATGTCATAGAACTAAAATCATTAAACGATGTCACAGAGTGCGTTGCAGTTTTATTTAGGAGTTTTAATAGTCACTGAAGCATTAATTATTGATAAGGCTGGCAATTGATTGGTTAACCAGATAATGTAATTGAAAAATGAAAATCATCAGAGATGAGTGAGTGCCTGGAGTACTAAATATGCATCTGGGAAGGGTGTGTGTGTGTGTCTGTGTGTGTGCCTTTAGTTCTTCGGGGATCACCCTACGTAGAATTTCATCATTACTACCACACTATAAAAGTGGAGTGGTGATTAAAAAGACTTGATTGATTTAGCTCTCATTAGAATTAGCTGCCCTTGCTCTGTCTGAGTGCCGTGAAAGCAGGCACTTGCGTGTGTGTGTGTGTGTGTGTGCATGTGTGTGCGCACATTTGGATGTGAGGGAGCGCACGAGTGTGTGAGGAAGCCTGAATGACTGTACGTTGTTGCTGTCAAAAGGTGGCCCCACTTCCTCAGTTTTCATTCCTTCCTTCTCCTTCTCCTATACAACCCACTGCTCAGTGACACACACACACACACACACACACACACAGAGTGCCTATTGATTTTACTATCAGGTGTAATGAGTGATCATCCGCTCCCAATTCCTTCACTCACATATGAGTTCAATATCCATAATGATAGTGAGGGGCTTTTTCATTAGCAGGAATTGGGAAGAGAGAAAGAAAGAAAGAAAGAAAGAAGGAAAGAAAGAAAAAAAACACTTACAGATGGGAAAAACGGTGAGAAATGTTTCATTTGAAAGATGTTAGAATTCATTTTCATTATCTATGACAGGTTCTTTAAAATGTTAGCTTTTTTTTTTTTTACTTTATTAATGTGCAAATAAAAAGCATCTTCAGATTAAACACATTCATTCTGAGATGTAATATATGAAACCGTTCTTGTCGTCGATGCTTACTTTTACAGAAAAAAAGTGTGTAATGTTTAACATTAGGGTATTACAAATATGACGTTGAGTTACATGAAGAATGACATAAAAAAATGATTGTGAAATTATTTATAAAACAATAATAATATTCATTGAAATCTAATTTAATTTTTTTCAGATTAAGTAAATTTTTAATTTTTAGACTATGGCACTGGTGCTCAGGTTCTTTAGCACATGCACACACACACACACACACGCACACACACACACACAGTTAGGTGTGTGTTTGTGCCACTCCGGGGCTGATCTGTGTTAATCGGGGAGCCTCCCTCATGCAGGCTTGGTAATTCAGCAGGCTGTTAAGAGAGGTGTAGATGAACAGATAAAGGTTCTGTGTGCAGGGGTCACACTGATATGGACTCCAGTCTAACCGGGGCTTGTCAGATGCCTGCATGGATTAAGTCTGAGATTTCCTCTCCTTTTTTCCCCCGCTTCCCTTTCATTGGTGAGAGGTGAAAGGTTAACCATTTACTGCGTTCACCAGGCCCTCAATCAGAAGAGTGTGTGCAGGTGATCTGCATAAAGGCCGCGCAGGCAGACGCTCCTCTGGGTTCATTTGGCCGGGGCTGAGAGGAGAGCAGCACATGTGGAGTCTGCCATGGGGGATTACAGCGCATACAAAAGACCCGAAGACACACACCGCATCACGTTCAAAGGATTTTTCCGTTTGCCGATGCTGCGGATGTCTCAGTTAAGACAGAGCGGTGGAAGTGGAGAGATCACTCTTTTCAGGCGGCACAAAAAAAATTAGGGGGGGGGGGAGTGCAATGAAAGGAAAGGGAAAAAATGAAAAATGTGGAACATGAAACTCGGCAAATTTGACTTATAACAAGCAAAATTACACCCTGCTGTCATTTAAATTATGGCTGCCCTCTATAAAGGTGTCTTTTAGGTGCATTAATTGAATTTGGCACTATTTTCCAATAATAATCTGTAAAGTTCATCCGTCCATCCCTCACAGGATCCCTGCTGCGTGTGCGAGGAGGACGTATCTATTTCAGTGGCTTAATTTATTTTCATGATTCGCTGATAATGACTGCCATGCAGGCTGTACATCAGAATTAACCTTCATTTCACTGAGGTATATTACGATGACAGTCCCCGACACATTTCACCTACACAAAGGGCATTCTCCCTCTCCCTGCTTTATAATCATCCTCGGCAGACGAAGATTGTTTGATAGCCGATTAATTTTCATAGGAAATCAAGTGGCCAGCTTTCCCAAATGGCATTCAGCATTGTGCTTGGTGACTTTTCTGGCAATTAGGTATTTTATTTAATCCTATCTCTCTCTTTTTTTCTTCTTCTTTTTTTTAAATTGCATTTCTTTTTCTTCCCTAATCCCCCCCTCAGTCTCTTCTATCTATACCCGGCAATTTATTTTCAGTGATGCCAACATAACAAAAGTGCTGTAAATTAATCAGGGACATCAAGTGACAGGGGCTTTCTAATTTCTATGCAAACCATTAAGTGTCAGATATGAATTCCACCATTTGCTATGGTCTCAGTCAAAAGATTTCATTAGGGAGCTGACGTCACACTTGAAGCCCACGCTGGATCATTTCTGTCCTATTTTCCCCCTCATGAGTTCTTTGTTCTTCTAGCCTTTGTAGGATCTGTGCGCTAAAAAGGCCTATGCAAATTACAATAATAGATTTCGCTAAGCACCGCGGCAAAGGCATGATAGCCTATTTAGGAAGAAACCAAAGCAACTTTCAATTTATAATATTAACCCTAGCACATGCAAAGGTTGCCAAAAAAGTGATTAAGAAATTACAGAATTGGTCCACACCACTTGAAGTTTCTTTTTTTTTCTCCTCCTCGGTCTTTCCTTTCACAATGACATGGCATACATAATAAGAAAGGGCTGGTAATTAGAATGTTCTGGAGAGCGGTTGGGTGCGAGAGCACAATGTGTGTGTGTGTGTGTGGGGGTATGTATGTGTGTGTGCACATGTGTGTGTGGCTCAGGACTGACACAGCGACAAGAGAGAGCCAAGTGAGGTCTGCAGGTTACAACTACTGCTATATATAGTCTGGAAGAGACAGGGCTGATGAGACTGATGTACAATAAGAATTAAAGTGGAAGTGCAAGAATAAAAATTAAAAAAAAACAAACGTGAGATTTTTAGAAATTTTTATACATTTTTAGAAGATGTACATAAAATTAGTAATTAACAGAATCCACTGTCAGTCTGCAATATAGTTTTCACTGATGACATTAATTCCATATAAGCCTGAATGTAGAGAAATAATTTCAGGGAATATGATTAATAAATAATTAACTGCTACAGAGAGAGAGAGAGAGAGAGAGAGAGAGAGAGAGAGAGAGAGGGAGAGAGAGAGAGAGAGCTCAGATAGAGGTTAAACTGTATTTGGTTTTAAAGACTAGGATGAGTTTAATTTGTTCACTTAGCCCATGCAGGAATCAGACACAGGCGTCCAGGGAGCAGGCACTCCAGACACAAGCCCCACAGCTAGACGCAGGAGCTCGCTCCCTGTCTCTCTGCCACGGCTTCCCTACGAGCCTGCAAATAAATATAATCAATCCTGCATTTACATACAAATGGACCTTCGCGCCGCTCTTCTTAGTGATCTGTCTGCTGTCTAGGAGGCGACTACATACACTCCATACAGCAATTTTGCATTTATCTCCCAATAGTTTATTGATTGTTTTTTTTTTCTCTCTCTTTTCCTCGACTCAGTATATCCACTTCATTTTATTAGCGGATATTGAAGGCATGTTGAGCTGACATGGCTCATCTCTCCTCGCCCTGAGAAGATTATCGCTATTGACACTGTCACTTTTCTCGTCACTTATCGCTGCTTACTGCTTTGCATCATGATGCTTAAAAGCGCAAATGGGCAGAGAGTGTAGTGTGTGTGTGTGTGTGTGTATCTGATTCTGTGATACTGTATGCCTCATTCAAGCTGACAGCTCGCTGGCCTCGAATGGATGTCAATCGCAAATATCCCGTGCCACAAGCATGACCGAAACAGCTCATGTTCTAACAGCGTACATAGAGCTGAGGACTGTACTAAATCATTCCCATCACATCCCTCTCTCTCTAACAGCAACTGTGATCCATATGTATCATTAGTGTAAATTATCACTTTATAGGACAAGCGCATGAGAGATGTAGGGAATCCTGTCCAAGCAAATCATGTCTTAAAAAAAAAGAATTAAAAAATGCAACTTTTAGCCCTGACTATAATTAAAGTGTCAGAATGTGCCTGATCTCACATACAATAACCCTGGCAGGTTTAATTTGAATAGGTAATCTGTGCTTTTGCTATGCATTAAGAGAAACATCTGAGCTATTGCTCTATTAACTGTTTCACTCACCCAGTGCTGGCCTTTTAATTAGAGTTTAATAGCAGTTATTAACTCATTACGGGGCGTTGGGGGAGCATTTGGAGCTACTGTGACCTCTAGCAAAGTTGACACTTCAATGGTGGAATATTTCCCGAAAATTCATTCATTTAATTGTGACCTATGCAAATGTGCAGTTCGTCATTACAACCCAGCTGCAATAATTAACTAGAGTGCTTCAAATTAAAATATAAATGGAGGAAGTGTGTGTCAGCCATGGCTCACCAAAAAAAAAAAGAAGAAAGAAACAAAAGAAAGGATTTAATTGTTTGAATTGTTTTAAATGAGCTCGGCAGATTCGGATAAGGAAGCAGTGCACATGGAGCAAGAAGGATTTGACTTAGTGTGTGTGTGTGTTTGTGTGTGTGTGTTTTTCCTGACTCAGGAACACGTGTAGACACACACACAAACATGTCAACACATGTGGTACATAGTGTCATTCGTCAAAACTGCCGAGAACAAACTTATTATGATTTGCATTTCACAAGCAATTTGTTTACCCTGAAGACGTTAAGTGCTGTATCAACACCTCAGGCGTACATGACATCATTACTGTCACCCGAGCCTGTGAAGCAAACAACAGCATACATCTGCAGAAACAATTAAAGCTTCTTATATATATATATATATATATATATATATATATATATATATATATATATATATATATTATAGTGAACACACCATTATTGTTTTTTTTTGGCAGAAATGTCTGCAAAAACACATTTCCTTTCCATCCACAAAACCTAGAAACCTGAGTTTGTCTCAACAGAGCCTATAATTGAGGGAAATCGCTCTGACAACACCCAAAATCTACATTCTCACTTGTTCCTATACAGCAGGGAGAGAAAGAGAGAGAGAGAGGGGGAGAGAGAGAGGAGAGAGAGAGAGAGAGAGACAGGTAGATGCATTTCTCCTTTTACTACCCTCTCCTAGAGGAAGAGCTCAATCTTCCTTCGCAAATGAACCAAAAACTGTCACTCAGGAATTGCAGCGGGCTGCAAATATGTTCTTTGAAGTCCTCGTTTCAGCAAATTATTTAAAAAAAAAAAAACTTTATATCTAATTAAAATGATAACTGCATTCTCATTTTTCAAACTCTCCATATCCTGAGGGCCAATTGGGATGAGTGTTTCTGCCCCCTCCTTCTCTCTTTTTTTTGTTCCTCCTGCTGCCTGTACAGCAGTGTGGCGTGCTGAACTGCTCCTGCAGCAAGATCACATCATTACCATCTCCCCAGCTGAGCCGCAGCCAACCATTATCATGCAGCATTATTAATCTTCTTGTCTTATCAACTTGCAAATCACAAACCATTGAGCCTTATGGCATGGTTTTTGGGTCCACGGTTATTCATTTTGTAGGTCTACCTAGCCTGCAAGTCCTCTTAATCACCTGACGATTGTCATTCTCTTACTTTTGCCCTGCCCCCTGTGGCCTGCCTCTGTATCTGTGCAAAAAAAAATCCCCTCTATCCCTCTCCTTCTCTCCTCCTCAATCTCCCCATTTTTTTTTCCCTCCCTAAAAGAGGACCCTTGCTTCTGAAGAGAGCAGACAGTGAGGTGGATAAATTTCATTAATAGAGGAGAATTAACATCCCACTGCCATGAGATGACCTCTTTTCCTGACATGTATGTCTAAGTCATTCTTGTCTTTATTTTTATTCCTCCCTTTACTGTTAAAATTCTAGGAGAGAAAAAGGCAAGGTAAAAATCTGATGAGAGGCAGAGAAAGTTTTTTAAGCTGCATTCACTGACCCCTGGCCCTCAGCTCACTGTGTTTGGTTTCTCACTGCTGAAATATGCATTGTGCTGAAAATACATGATGGTTAATGCATTACATGTGTAAAATACACACACACACACACACACAGCTTTTTCATTTTTCCAAACTGGGCATCAGCTTTATATCTCCTATTTTTTCTATTACATAAAAAAGTCAAACTTAATGGAGAGATTTAAAGAAATACATTACATTAATTCAAAACTTGTAAAATATATATATATTAATTAGTTAAATATATTAATTTGTTTATTTATACATTTATTTAAAAATATTGTTTATAATAATCTAATTATATTATTATTGTTATTATTATTATTACAATTATTTTTATTCATTTCTATTTAAATGTAAAAAAAGATTTATATTATTTACACTTTTTAAAATCAAAATATGATGTCAGTTATGAAAATTGCAGGCTTTCTCAATCACTTGCACTAACACACACATATGCAGGTTTCAAAAGAGTGAGAGATAAAAAGAGAAAAATTGCTGTTCCAAAGTTTTCGGGGTATACCGAAGCACAATGTACAGGATATGAAGCAGATAATAATTTTTATGCATTTCAAATTGATTTTGCAGGCTTCATCTAACTCCAACCACAGTTTCATGGAAAAAAGATCGGAGTGCTGTAACACTCCAAACGTTTATAAATAATGAAAACGTTTTTTTTTAAAGAAAAGATTGCTTAAGGACAAGATGTTGATTGTGTAAGTGCTTTTTATCTCTATAATCTCATCTTCTCCTTCTGAAGACGCAGGCTTCAGGCAAACCAGGACTCACTCCTTGTGACCGAAAATTCATTTCAGTATAAAATATGCTGACTTTTATATCGAGATGGACAGGTGGTATTTAGATACGGGTGGTAAGATTCGAAGATGCTCCATGCTGTGCGTGCGTTTGACTTGGTTTGAGCTTGTGTATGCATTTGTCCTTGGAGCTCACCAAGAACCTTAAAGTTTTACAACAAACACCGTCTGATCTTTTGAAACGACTGCATTCATACATAACTTAAATAGTTTCCTTTCTGAGAGAAGAACGTGTTTATTGGACGTGTGTTTCATACTGAAAAGGCCTGGATGCACATCCGGCAGTCACTACAGGCTGTTTTGGAAGCCTTGTGTCAGTGTTTTGAAACTGGAGAGAAGAAAAAGACCTTTACATGTTTAACAGCATGTGTCCTATTTTGTCGTGCCAGTGCTAGGCAGCAGCTGTAACGGAGGAGCCAGAAGTTTTTATGCCTGTCTATAAATTGGAGCTGGAAGGTTGATGAGCAGTGAAGGAGAAGAGAGAGAGAGAGAGAGAGAGAGAGAGGGATATATAATCAGACAGACACACAGACAGACACACAGATAGATAGATAGATAGATAGATAGATAGATAGATAGATAGATAGATAGATAGATAGATAGATAGATAGGGACAGAGGCAGAGAAATCATAGAGGCAGAGAAAGAGAGATAGAGAGAGAATCAGAGACAGACAGAAAAAGAGAGACAGAGCAAATCAGAGAGGCAGATAAAGAGAGAGATAGAGAGAGAGATGACAGAAAGATAGACAGAGAAGGAGGGAAAGATTCAGGAGGACAGCTAGGCAGAAAGAGAGACAGAGATGGAAAGAGAGAATGAAATGGATAGATAGATAGATAGATAGATAGATAGATAGATAGATAGATAGATAGATAGATAGATAGATAGATAGATAGAAACAGAGGGACAGAGAGGCAGATAAAGAGAGAGATAGAGAGAGGGGGGGGCAGAGTTATAGAAATATTTCTTCACCACTGCCAAACAATGATCAGCAAATAAGAAAAGGACATGGACATAACACCAAATTTCCACAAAATTCAGAAATCAGAAATTAAAACTCGCTTTACGAGAAACACTGAGGTCATTGCACCAAAATACACATCAGAATGTCTCAGCCTGAGGGACGGTGAGACACAGACTGTCCTGCAATATCTGTTTTTGCTCTATTTTACTATTTAATTGTTATTATTTGCTATATTTATATTTACTGTAGTTTCTATTAAAATGCCATTTCAGTGCTTCATCAATAGTGTAACTGCTGCAACAGTCCTGCTAATAAAGCTCAACGAAAAAGTGAGAGGCAGAATGAAAGAACGAGAGAGAAATATAGACATAAAGACAGAGAGAGAGTGAGAGAGTGACAGAGAGGGAGAGACAGCCTGTATGACCTGAGGACACACTCCACACACTCCATGCATGAGCTAGAGATCATTTCTGCTGTATTGCACCAGGCATCTGTGGTGGCTTATTCATATAATCATAGTCAGAAGAAACAGAGGGAAAAAAAGAGAAATACACAGTGAGAGAGAAAGAATGGACTTAGCCCACAGCATTGAGCTAACAGCTTCTCTCCTCTCTTCTCATCGTGTAGTGTGGATTTTCTCAAGGCTCCTGGCAGGTCGAGCGACAAATTTCAGCCTGAGGAGATGGATCCTTCCCTGGCAGAGCATCAGAGCCATGAGTGCCTAGTTCTCCCAGAATCCAACCAAACATCTTTCCTCATCCTGGAGTTCATGAAGGTGAGAACGGACCGAGAGAGAGAGACAAGGTGCTTGACTCAATGGGACAGCTGGACAAGCTCTGAGGGAGGTGAAGGAGCTCGGGCACTGGGTCTCATCCCTTCAGGCTGCCCAGGGCCACATGCCTCGGGCTATCGCTCTCAAATCGGCACCACTCCCCAAAATCAAAGGCTGCAGAGCAGACCCGACCCAGCTGCTTAGGAGAGTGAATTATTAACACATAGGCAAAAAAAAGTCACCCAAAACTAACTCCTCAGAAACATACCCTCATTCTTTTATTGCTCGCTCCTCAAAAAGCATGTCTCAATCTTTAATGGACAGACAGGAAGGGGAAAAGACGGAAAAAAAAGAGTGCAAGACACGATCAAAGTGGTTTTTAAATTTGCAGAATTTTGCATTTGGATTTATTAATGATTGATTTATTAAAATCAGACCTCGACTTCACTCGGGTACATGAGGTAATTAAGTTGGCTTCATGTCTTAGTGGTGAAACGCAGAGTAATTGACCTTTTTGATGATGTAAGCCACTTTAAAACTGCTTTTAATCATCCATGACATTGGAGATACAGCTCAAAGGCTATCAAATATGTGCTTATGCCATTAAATAATTTTAAGCTAGATGAGGCATGGTAACCTGAAAAGTCTAGGGATGTTAGAAACATTTCTTTATAAGGCTCAAATGTGATATCTGTGGAAGATCTCCGATTCTGTGCCCCTGACTGCTGCACTATGAAGTATCAAGATGACTTGATTTAACCGTGAAATATTTTAACATTTATTCGATCCATGACTACATCACTGCAAATCACCTCACACTGGATCTGGCCACCTCTTCCAGGATCCTGCAGCAGCGCTTTGCCAAATGCTTTTTTGATAGTGTCTCATGTGTGTCTGCATCACCGCTTGTATAATTAGCCATGTGGTCGAGAAAGCAGAGTGTGGAAAACAGGAGCCGCTGCTGGCTCTCGCCATCAGGGATGCGGTTCCACTGGGCTGAACCTGAACCACAAGCACTGCATGTTTCCACGTTGGCTGCGGCGGCCAGGTATCTTAATGAGAGTGGATGCGTGGGTGTGCGTGCACCTGTGTGGGGAGTGCGGGGTTAATCCGGCTCACCGAGCGTGCTCAGTGCGACGCTGACAGCAGCACGGTGGAGGAGAGGGCAACAGGAGGTGGCCATCCCCTCGGGTTCCTTCTACCACAGCACGCCAGAATGAGCTGTTCCACTCACTGCTGGATACCTGACAGGCAGACCTTCATAAATTACAAAATGAAGATTGATAATCCCTGGACTCCCATCTGTGTGCTCACAAAGCAACACGCTTACAGAGGAAAAAGAAGCAAAAACACTGTAATCAAGGCTTTTTGTAACAGGCCAAGGTTGTGGAGGATATGGAGCCTGTCCTGGGAACACTGGGAGTGAGGGAGGAATAGAACACCAGAAAGGGACAGCAGTCACACACACATACACAGGGACAATTTAGCATTGCCTTTCCACATATCAACATGTTTCTGGACAGTGCCAAAAACAGGAAATTTCAGAGAACATAAACCCACATGGACATGAGGACAAGCAAAATACCACGAAAGATCTAACTTGAGCTCAGGATCAAACCAGAGACCCCAGAATGTGACCTGCTGTGAGATTATTGAAGAAGCACTGAATGAATAAATGAATGAATGAAAATATATTTTTTGGAATTGGTAATTGTTCAGCAATTGACGGCATCACGTCAAGCGTCGTGTGTAGCGTCACATCACCAAAACCTTGTTCAATTCCGTTTGTGAAGAAAGCATCTCATTTCACACACTCGCATTAGAGGCGCATCAGCGAAGTATCAAATTCATCTGTGTGCTGCGCCACTCTCGTTTTTACGCTTTGAGTCTGTTTCTTCACATGCTCGTGAGTGAAGCATAAAATCATAATCGCTTCGGTTCAACCTGTAGTTCAACAGGAGACCTTTGTTTCCTGTGAGACTCATTTTACACCAACATGGGGAAACCAAATAAAAACAAAAAGCAGTTTATTCACTATTCACTTTCTCATGCCTCATCTTTAGCTGAACAAAATAATGAAGTAGTAAAGTACAGACTGTTATATAATTGTGTATAGCGATTTATAGAGGAGATTTATAGAGGAAATAATGAGAAACAGAGGGGGCGTGTCTTTCAGCAAGGGATTCTGGTAGCTCTCAAACTTTATTCTATTCATTTTTAAAGATTAAACAGTTAATATTTCCCTGAAATATCAATTGTAAGATATCTGATTTTAACCTGCTCACAAATGACGCTGCAAGCCAAAGCTTAAAATGATTAGTCCATTGTTGCTCTGTTTTTCTGCCAGTAGTTTGGACAGAAAAATGCAGTGAGACACTGAGGCGTTGACGTGATTCTCTGGTCCGAGTTTGGGAAATAGAACGAATGATGTTAACAATCCAACATATTTAGACTTGAACAACGAGTGTAAAAGTGCTAGTTCACATCATCTCCAAATTTTTGAATGATTTCTTGATATCTGCACTGATTGGTGATGTCTGCCCTGCCTCAGATACAAGTCTTTAAAAGCAACAAATGAAATAGAAAATAAAAATAAAAGAAATGACAGAATAAAAGTCAATAAGAGTTGTATGTGTTTTACCACATCACTAGAATAGAAGGTTTAATCTGTTTCTTTCGCTCTTGCCTCTGGCCGTGTTAAATTTGGGGTAGCGGGCGTGAGAGATTGATGCTCACCTATCTGATGCGTTACGGATATCTGCAGGGATCCCTCTCCCCTCCGTCTTTAAAAACCTCTACATCAGCATATCGGCCGTGGCCGCACGCACTCACACACACACGAGGAAGGTTATCGACTTGTGAAATCGCATTCAGGACAGCCTTGTATTTTTCCTCGACTATAACCTTGCCTTGTAAGTTGCTTACTCAACAGAGCCTATTATGAGGGGCCGTTACTCTCTCAGCGGAAAGGTCAGCGCAGTACTAGATGCTTCGTTTTCAATATCAGCACTTCATTATTAGCCTGCTATTACCATAAGCTGATTCACAAATTGGCATGGTGGTGGGGATTTTTTTTTTTTACGATGAACGAAGGAGAATTGCTGGGATCTAGAAGCTCACGCAACATCCTCTCGTAGCTCAGACAGCGGAACGGTGCAACATGCTGCATCTCTGCCATCTCCTCGTCATGGCCTGCACTGATAAATTGGAAGCGGTGCAATGAGAGAGTCTGCCTTGGCCATAACAGTCTGAAAAAGTGAAAAGGGGAAAAAATAGATGCGTGGAAAGGAAGAAAAGTGGAGCCGTTTACAGACAGGCAGACAAGGATGACTTCAGGGGCCTGTCAGAGGGCGAGGTGAAAAAGTCAATATAGTTGACTGATACGTTACTCTGTCAGCTGGCCAAAATGCCAGATAGCATGTAAATCATGATCGGCTGACCGTTTCCGCCGCTTCTCCTGGCTAGTTGTCAGTTTCCTGCAGGCTGTCTCCGCTGCATGATTTGGACAATTGTCTCGACGTACGCAAGAGCCTGAGATTGATGTTTATTCAAAGTGCCTTGCTTCAATAGCCAGCCAACATATTTCAGTACCAGAGCCCCAAAATGGACACTCTGCCATTACTCTCAACACTCAGAGTGAAGGGCTGTTTAATATGCTAGAAGGGCTAAAAAGGAAGAGGGTTAAGGCTTCCATCATTTATCTAACCTGTATTTAAAAGTATTGTCAGAGAAGTTTAGCAAGACTAGTTTTGATAATTAATGGCTCAGGATGTCTTCATTTCCTTTGCAAGTGTGAGCATCCTGCCACAGGTTCATTTTTAATATGCCATAAAGGGCATCCATTCAGACATGATGGGACTGGAAGATGAGCAAGCTACAACAGAATAGTCAGGATTGTGGCAGACGGATATGACAAAGTCAGTAATGTGAGGTTGCATCACAAGGCTGGTAAAACACACGAGAGTCGAAATATACAAAAAAATTCAAACAGGACACTATGTATTATTGATGGCACTAGAAGATGAGTGTCTTAAATAGGATAGGTATTAGTAATAAAAGTGAAATTGGGATGTCCCTCCACTGACCCATGAGCACATACTGACTCATGACTACATTGCTGTATGTATATTTCCACAGGTGAGCAGTTAAAAATGTTGCCACATTGAAGCCTGTCCAAAAAGCATTACCCAGCCTGTCTCCCCCCGCAAACATCCCCTCCAATATAATCAGGCCTCTGTGCAAAAAATAAGCCAGTCCCTGGTGAAAAAAACAAGCTCGAGTCAAAAATAAGCGCAAGTTTAAATAATTTTCAAAAACAGCAGGCCAATAAATTTCTGTGCAGAGGTTAATTTAGTAAGGGGGAAACCCTGGTGCAATTACCTGGTCCGATTCCCTATCGTGCCCTGAGGGCTCCAGTCGAAAATGTCACAGCGAGGAATTATTTTTCTGCTAAAACACAGCACAAGGAGAGAAAAAAAAACAGACTGTCCTAACTAGGCCCTGCCAATATCTCCCGCATCATATTAGCTTTTGTCACAGAATATTACTTTATCGTCTCTTCTACTGTGCAATCCTTAATAATGCACTATGGAAGGGAAAAAAACTTTCAGCCACAAGGCGTTCTTTTCCTTGCCTTTACGTGGCATGGTGAGACATGCCCATGAGATGATGGGGAAGCAATTCAAGTCAGCGAGGCAGCACAAGCGGGCTTGATATGTTCCATCGAGGTGACAGTTTGCACCGACGTAACTTCATTTAGCTCTTCTAAATGAAGCCTTACAAGCGTAATTGAGCGCTGCACTCTAATCAGCCAGGCCTGTAGATCAGGCGCAGGCTCCTAAATCTCTTCCACCCATTACTTGTGGAGCAGTGTATACGTTGTGACAGGATGTGAAATGTTTAGCAGTCACACTTGTGAGTTACTGACACATGGACTGCCCACCTGTCATCAGCCGACACACACTACCCTCCCCACTTACGTGCATACACACACACACACACATCTCATAGGCCCCCCCGCCAGACTTCCTGGTTATGTTTTAATCCCTCTCTCCCTCTCTTTCTCTATCAGTGCTGGACTGAACACTATCATCCCCATCATGCATCACTAATTATGACAGTATCTTAATCGAGTCACATCAGACAGATCGAAATCAAATTTCCTAAGGCTAACAACCCTTGCCACCAAGAAGTCTGAGCACACTAGCTCAAGCTGCTACAACAATAGAAATGAAGAAAAAGGTCAGCCCAAAAACGATACTTCCTCTAGACAAACCTGTCCCACATATCTTCCCCTTCTCATGCTTTAAATTCCTTGTAGTTCATTATTTATTTTCTAATAAACTTCTAACTTGGCCTTTTAAGTTTAATCTTCTATAATCGACATGTTGGTGTACTTTCACGTTGGTTCACAGTTTCTCACAATGCCATTCCACTACCTGCTGATAGTGGTGCCAGTTAGAGATCAATGCAGCGGGGCTTTAATTATTTAACCTATCCAGCTCTCACACCTCCTCATCTGTACACTCTGCTCAAACAGATCAGCTTCCAAAGTATCAGCGAATATGGAGCAACACCGTGCTCATCATCTTGTAAAGTACTAATTAGGTCAGCCAAGTCTTGGTTATAAGTCTCTCCAACATTTCATTGTTGAATTTTGCATTAAGATGCCATTGAACCATGGTGAGTGAGAAAAGAAGCCTTTGCTTGTTTGTTTTAAAGACTGATATCTGAAATCATTTCTCATATTCAACTGCACTAGGAATGATTCACAACCACTAACTAACAAACAAATTATTACTAACTGTCAGTAAACAAATCACAAATACTTCAGTATAAATATGTTGCATAGTGGATTTTCCCTTAGTAAAAAAATAATTAAAGCTTTTCCTATAAATAACTGGACTTCATATAGATGAAAGTCCTGAGCTAGCAGCTTCTTTAGCTCTAACATGTTCTTCAGCTCTGGACCTGCCTGAAAAATAAGGGACAAAATATCAAAACAGTAAGGAATATCCTGTGATAACTTTTTTTCCAACAGATTATTAATCTTATGCAAAATAAATGCTGATAAATTTGCTATTTCATAAAACCATAATGTAGTGCTTTTTTTAAATGTAAAAGCTCATTTGCACTTCAGAGGTGTGACGAGGCATGCTTAACAGGCTTATATTTCATCACTGCATATCCTAGCTTTAAAAAAAAAAAACAAGGCAGTAGGAGTCCAAAGCTCCAGATTAGAATTTCTAAGCAGTTTAATGCAATGTGTAAAGCATTTAAACAAACATTATGAATATTTCACTACCCATAAAACCTCCCCTTTGATGCCCCCCAAAGCTGATTCCACAACTCCACGCAAGCCGCAACATCTTGTTAACTAATTGACTGTGACGGTTTGCTAAACACACACAAATGCGCTACATGTTGCTCTGAACCTGTTCACACAGCATCCACAACAGATGATGACTTTGCTGGATTTCAGCCTCCAAGGTCCATGCAGATTTCGCTAAGCTTTTTTAACATGTTCACATCTATAATGTGCGCTTTCACAGGGAGACCTGTGGCAACGAAAGAGACAGGAGGAAAGGGAAACAGGCGTGGTTTGGCAATTAGTGCTGCCATATCCCTCTGCAGCCAGCAAAACTCTGAGAAAATAATGCATGAAGAGAATGCGAGAGAGGCCCTCTCGGTTAGACTCGACACAAAGCGCAGACCAGAGCGGCTGCATCGCGCACTGCTCTGTCCTACACAGCCGTTTGAAGTGGGCGTACTGGTGAGCCTGCTCAAACAAATCACCTCCTCTAAACCCGACACACACCATCACAACACACAGACTGCACTTACTATTCCAGTTTCTATGATGCTTGTGTAAAAAGGCTACAGTGCCTTGCATAAATATTCCCCTCCCTTTGAACCTTCCTACAAATTGTAGTGCTACAAACCTGGAGCTGAAATGGACTTAACTGGGATTATACTGTATGTAATGAATTTACACCAAATTGCCGACGATGTGTAAATTAGTGTGCGAGAGCATGTGTGTGTGTGTGTATATGTGTGTGACAGCAAAAAGAAAGCATTATGAAAGTGTCAACTCTCCTGAGGAAATAGTCTGCTGCCTGAGGAGGAACTTGTTAACCTACAGTCTGCTAATTAAACGGCTGAGTCAAATGCCTCTTCATTTCCTATAACAGCAAAGCAGCAGATACCAGCAGTAAATACCAACAGAGGGGCAATCAATTAGGGAAAATCAATACAGTCTGCAAAATGACTGACAAAATAAAAAGTTGGCATTGTAGAAGTATTCAGTCTGTTATTAGTAAATTGCTAGTAAGGTGCTATACATTCTTAGGGCTATGACACATTTCCGTTTAGAAATAGCAGGAACCTCACATCACCGTTAACACTGCAGCGATGCACTACAGCAAGACAACAATGTCTAACATTTGTGGGTTTTTTTAGCCGTACAATAAAGTCTTAGTTTTAAGCTAATATTTGTTCGGGGTTGGTTTGTATTTACAATAACAGGTATTTTCTTAGATTTGTAAAAGTTTATGTACTGTATAAGGATACATACAGTCTGAAACATTTATCCAGCTTACTAAAAGGACATCTGCAAGTACTCTTATATATATATATATATATATATATATATATATATACAAATATCCGGAGTCATGTAGACACCAGGTGTTTATAGCAGACCATTTAGGTCTGCTATTATAGCAGACGAGTCGGAAGCAGATGTGGCATCTTAGATATAATGCAGAAGTGTTTGTACAAAAGCTCATACGTTGAAAAGAGTCCACCAGTGTCCAATTAATGTGTTACATGATCTCAGTGTAAATACACCACCTCCTGGAAGACCAGAGTTTGTCAGAGAACCTACATAAACAAACAGCATCATGAAGTCCAAGGAAAAAGATAAAGACATGTCCAGGAAAAGGTTCTGGTTAAAAAAGTTTAAAAAATCAGAAAGTGTGAACATCCTGTGCAGCACAATTAAGTCAATTATTCAAAAATGGAAAGAATATGGCAAAACACACAACTGTGACTGACAAGAGGAGTCATCGAACAAAGTCAGTGAGTGGTTAAAGAGTCAGAGAAGCAACCAAGAACTAGTGAAGTCACTTTACATTTGATTACCCGAAAGGTTACACATATTATCAGGACTGTATTGGAGGATTGTGATAGGATTGTTTTTTTTTTGAAGTTATTACAATTCTGAATAAATGATAGTGCTGCATATTTAGCTGATCTAAGAGAGGCTAATAAAATCAGGTGTGCTCTCTGGTGTAACACTGAGCGGTGGCAGGAGCAGCTGCTGGGGGTACACTCTGCTGAGCTCCGCTGTGCTGCCGTAGCACAAATCACTGATTGAATCCGAATGCCTACATGGAGGCTTTGTGGTGCATCTGTACTCGCCAGCTCCCCAGAGAGACACCTTCGACCACAAACGCTGCCTGCCCGGCACTCTACATGCGTACGTGTGGTCCTATCTCTCCTCCAGGGGCCACCTCACACCTTACTTTCACCTGCCAGCTTTCTACAGAGAGAAACGGTGAAGGTGAAGCCCAGAGAGGGCCACACACCTTCCCGCATATTCCTTCCCCCCTGCTGCAAACATTACGAGAGTGCTGTAAACGCAGCCAAACAAATCGAAATGTAGGTAATTTCCTTCTCTACATGTCTGATGTAAATGCTGGTGTTTCATGCCATGGGGAAAAGAAGCGTGTTGAGATAATAGCCGTCAACTTTAGAGGACGATGCTATTTTTACACCCCGTCCTGGAGGAATCACCCCCCAGCAGACATTTTCACCCAGTCGCTTCATATTTAAAGTATTCACAAGCAGGATTTGTCACATTCGCTGCAGGAAAGCAGGCCTGATGAAAACCAAGTCTGTTTGATGCAATGTGTATCAATTCTTTCTCCCACAACAGCCTGGCGTATCAAAAGCCCCATATAATCAAGGGATTTCTTCCACACATACACACTACCAATCCTGCCTGGCACCCAACTCTGACAGTCCCAGTGCTGGGCTGAGCTCTTGTTATTTCAGTCTGTTTGTTGTGCCGGCATGTGTTTACAGCACACAGGCCTTGTTTCCTCCCTGTGAGCACTGAAGGCTGATGAATAAGTAACAGTGTGTCTCCATGTGGCCGGCGCTCCCTTCATCCTCCAGTTCCTCTGCTTCCATACAGGCAGCAAGCTTTTGGCACCAATCTCTGAGGGTCTGGGACAAACACACCGCCGAGACAGAGGGGAAAACAGCTCTTTATCCAAGACTTCAGTGGGAATATGTAGGGAGGAGAGAGAGAGAGAGAGTGTGTGTGTGTTGGGGCTGGAGCGTAACAGGAAAGAGAATGCATTATGGAAGTGTCAAATCTCCTGAGGAAATAGTCCGCTGCCTGAGGAGGAACTTATTAACCCACAGTCTGCTAATTAAACGGTTGAGTCAAATGCCTCTTCATTTCCTATAACAGCAAAGCGGGCAGATGTAAATACCAACAGAGGGGCGGGCTGCAGCATGAGAGCATCTTCAGCCAGCGCTAACTGCTGGAGCTGTCAGTTTATTTACACTTTATAAATAATAAAATTAGAAAACAGGGAGCATTTATCTCTATCTGCTGCAGGCTGTGCATGGCATGTTTAGTCTGTTTGTAGAACACGGCGCACTAATGCGGCATGATTTATACACAGTGTGTGACTCTTTCTTTTTTTTTTTCTTTTAAAGAGCATGCTTTACTAATCGCATTGAAGCATAAAATCTAAAGCGCTAAACAATAGCTTTAAATCTTTAATACAGCTTGCTGTGAGAGTCACGACTCGCTAATAGGGTGTAATGCCTTTTGTTGCCGAAATGAGAGGAATCCGTATCGTCTGTAAAAACAATGCATCAATTAAGCAATTAGCTGTGAACAAACTGGGCAGCTATCCAAGCCACCCAATAAGGCACAGTGCCAAGGGGCTTGTAGCATTCATTATGAACATCACAGAGCAGAGGGTTGCCTTTCATTCGCAGAGTGTAGGCATTTGTCTGCCAGCAAGGAGATGTTTTGTTCCACCAGATGTGCTTTTAACAGGGCCACATGGTCGGTCAAGGCTGGCAACTACGGGGGGACACTGTGGCCTCTTCACTGAATCAGATTAATTAAGTCATCAAAGCAGCCCAGTGGCAGTCGGGCTTAATTGTGGTAATTGAGGTTAATAAGGTGCCATTAAGCATTGATCACAAGTATTGTCTCATTGAAGCTGCAAATTGGGCTTGGTTAAACACCCATAGAGAGAAACTGCAACTTGTTTCCAGGTTACCTCTTTTCCCCTCAAAGGAATCTGAAAGCTTTTAATAGACAGTTGACATAATATTCCAAAATATTTCATGGAAATGCTGACTTCAATATTACACTCAAAGATTTTTGAATGATTACTTTTATATTCTTAGTATAAAAGACTGAATCATACAGGGCTTCACTGCTATGTTTACCCGCTCATTGGCTTGTGATGGATGGTGCCTCTATGCAGAGTCGTGGCTGTACTATATACTTTCTATATTTTAATAATTGCTTAGAATTTTTAGTCTGAGAGATGTATAGCTTGCAATAAAAAAAGACCACAATTGATACTTTCCAAAACTTTTACCTGTTTCATTAACTCATTGGTTTGTTTATATATGTTTTTCTACATGTGTTTTCAATATTATGGGCTATGTCGGGTACATTTATGACATATAATCCCAATTAAGTCCATTTCAGTGCAAGGTACAGTAGAAAGAAGAGGCATGAATACTTAAACAAGGCTCTGTAAATGAGGGCTGCAGATTCATTAGGCATAACAACTGCAAGATGGCACTGCGTGGATCTAATACTTTCAATGTTATCAAGTTAATTAAAGAACACGGATATGCAAAATCCCGAATCAAAATGAAAACCTTCTCTTTTAAGGTCTCATGGAAATCATAATTCTTGTAGATGAGGTCAATTTAGACGTGCCTTTCTTCAACATCTTCCTTAAACACTATTTCTGAAATTGTGACAGGAAAGCAGCTTGACATCGCTTCCTCTGCTTATGAATGGACTTTGCGTCTGGCTAATTTCAGTCGAGCATGTCCACTGCCTGCAGATCATCCAAGCTTAATGCGAAGCTGGAGTAGGTAAGAGAGTCCGAGAAAACAGAACAGAGCTGAAGCTTGATGGCTGACGTCACCGACTACAACAGAGCCACGGTTAAAGCAGCTCTGAGCAAACCAGAGTGCAAGCGCAATTCCAGCGTTCTCTCTTAATTCCTCTATTACAGCTCATCTGGAGCGGCTATTACAATCCTTTAGGTTCTTACATTAGCTCCTCTGGATTTAATGCACCAAACCGATTTGCATTAAAATAAACTGCTCTGTTCTTGCTCAAGTTAAATGGCTTTGTTGTTTTTTTTCCACAGATTATTAGAGGCATGAGCTGTGGCATGCTTTAAATTAGATGACACACAAACTCTAAAGAACTGTCAAACAAATCCCGCTGCCAGACTTTCCAGGGCTCACTACTACATCATGATCTGTTCTGGCCAGAGCTTCTGCATCTGGACTCCATCTTTTTAGTGATCTTTTATACATCTACTCTTCTCTTCTCTTTTCTTCTCTCTCTCTCTCGGCGCGGATGTGGATTTAAGAACACATCCTGAGAGAAAACATATTATACAGTAAGACACTATAAAAACCTTTTGAATGAATATGCCACCGCTCTTGAAAAGTGTCATGGCCTGTGCTCCACTGCACTCGAACATTCACGGATTGGCCGTGTCAGTGGTCAGGAGGAGAAGAGTTGGAGAAGCAGTGTGCCAATTAATCAAAGTCAGATGTGGTGATGTTCCTGGTGATGCAGTGGATTCCTGTCGCCCACTTGCTCATGACAGGCCCCTGATCCAGGTCTAACTCTGCCTCCTCACATCTTCTCTTTCTCTCTCTCTTTCTCACTCTCTCTGTGCTGTTTTTTTTCCCCAGTTTGTTCACTCAACTTGTCATTCAACCTGCTCATTAAATGACTTTTATTTATACATAGGTCATGACCACAGTTTTCAAAAGTGCTTATAATAAACCATGAAAATTAAAAAGTCGATATTTGACAAGGTTTCAAATACATAACAGTGTATCATTTGGTAAGTGTTTTTCTGTAAGTAAATGAATTCAAAAGTGATAGATATGACACACTACAACTCATTAAACATCTAAATCTGTACAGTTGTGTAAGGCATTTGTGTTAGCTGTTGAGCTCTCACTGAACTCTCACTGTAGACTGGTTTGCTTTTTTTATCAATAGTAGGTTATAGTAACTTATAAATAAAAAAGGTGTTTTAATTTTTATTCGAATCATAATTCCAATTCGAATTATAATAATTATAATAAGTGTTAGGTTTTATCATTGGGATTCAGTTGATGTTACAGAAACCTAATTGTCCCAGTGTGGTTTATACCCTCTTATATCACCAACAGCTACATTCTCATACGTAACACTTTAATGCTGTTAGACTCCTTTCATTAAAGTTAAATAAATGTCTCCTTACAGAAAGCTGCGTTACATCAATGATTATCGAAAACATATTTGAAATGTGTTTAATATTAGGTTTAATATTAGGTTTAGAGCATGGCATCCCATGTGATCTAGATCTTACTGTAATGTATTACAATGAGGACATTAGGAGTAGCTGGCACTACTGCCACAGCCGCTGATACAGAAAATGAATCAACACTGACCAATCCGACTTCACCAGTGATGTGGTCTACAGCGAAATAACACGTGTTCAACCAAAATGTGAACAAAGATTAAAAAAAAAATAAAAAATACAAGAAGTCGTGAAGTACAGAACACAATCCTGATGCACACAAAAAAAAGTTCAAATCCACTTGCACTTGATGATTATACAAAAGAATAGTGAGCAGCCACATAAAAGCTTCTACTGTGTTTTCCAATTAAGGAAGCAGCGATAAAGCGGACTCTGAATGGCATTCGAGAAGAGAAATGAAAGCTTATCATGCTGTTTAATCAAAGCCGTTAGTCATGGCTCCAGTGGAGAGGGAGGTTTAAAATAGCACAGCGTATCTTTAGTTTATGTTTTTTCATTATATAGACGGCGGCATGTAGAAAGAGAGAGAATGATTGAGAGAGAGAGAGAAAGAGAGTAAGGGCACTCACTACTGTAATCTGTGGATTTTAAAAGTAGCTGCAGCTACAGGCCTAAACAGCTTCAAGCAATCATTACAGCCCTACCCCATCGACATCAGTGTGGCAGCTCTAATTCTGCCCACCTCGCCGGCTCTCTGGCAATTGTGCTTGTACCCATCAGACTCAATAGCATAATTACATATATGATCTGGAGTGTGTTGCATGCATTGTTGTGTGATGTCGAGTGCAGCTTAGGGGTTGTTTACCTGCTAGAGTAAGCTGTAATTATGTACCTTTAAGAGGTAATGTTCTAGAGATTGGAGAGAGGAAGAGAAAGAGAGTAAGGGGGGAGAGCGAGAGGGAGTGAGAGAGAGTCTGAGCAAATTGAAAAAATGCAAGTGAAAATGTCAGACGTTCCTCTTGATTGTAATCCGCTGTACTATACAATCACGCTGCACTGCTGTCAACTATAATCATACAGCGCCATCCAATTACTCTGAATTAAGGTTCCTGGGAAATTTAGAGAAATGCATCTAAATGAGCAGATCAATGCTGTGACCACTTTGCTTTGGGTAAAATATTGATTACTCGATGGAGAAAGGCAGTGATTGGAGTTCGTCATAAAAGCAGGCTCAGGGGCAAAATCTGAGGAAGTGTTAAAGGTATAAGGAGAAGAATAAAACAAAATCCTGATTATGACTAAATCACTCCATCATCAGGTATAAAATTACGTAGATTTGTTTCTTCCAAAAAAGTGAAAGCTCAGCAATTCGGCTACTTAATTACCCGTCACACAATCCGGTAATATAAGTCATTTGTTTTGAGCCACCTGTTAACTAAATCCTGCTGTGTATTTAATTACCCAGAATCATACAGCTAGAGTCAGTTAGTAATACACTCGTGATTTTCGCTTCCCCTTGCTCTGCCCTCTCTACCTCCTCCTCTTGGCTGCTATACGACGGGGTCTAATAGACTCTATGGGGACTCAGCCTTTAGCACTTCTGAAAACTTCTGTCCGCACACACACACACTCACACACACACATACACACAGTTTGAATAGATCACCTCCACACAGCAGTCCCTCCATCTCCACCAGCCTCTGTCCCGTTTGATCAGCAGCCATGCTGAACATGCTACCTTCTCTCAGAGTGTGTCCACAGACAATTTATTCACACAGACGAGATCTCAAGGTGCTCAGGATAATCTCTAAGCAGTTTGCTTTAAAATAGTTCCTCTGCTGCAAGGATGTTTGAAAATCCTTACAATACAGTATCTTCAGAGGCTAAGCACTGCTCCCTTTCTGACCAGAAATGACACGCACAATTACAGCACCACAAAATCAGACACTGACACTACCACCCCATGACAGCTCTAACATTATAAAGTGCTTGTGTCCTCCGTTTAATCAAACTGCTGAATAAATCAATACCTAGACTTTAATGTGAAATGGTTATACACGTTACCAAAAACAAGAATATGGCTAACACATCTATTTTATTTAACCAGCAAGTGTGGACAAATGATACAGCTAGCCTACTATGTAAATCTGCTGCCCAGTCCTCATGCATGCATAATACATACAATACGTATTAAAGAAATTAATCAAAGACACAGAACAGGTGAACACAGTAAAGTAATCAAGCAATGACATGATAGAGACGGAGACAGAGCTAGCACATGACACAGCAAAACAAACAAAAGCACATGGCATGCCACCAGGTTATACCTACATTTACATTTGTTTATTATTAGTATACTATAATATTTATTTTATGCAATTTAGTTATTATTGTTCTGTTCTGGGTTGTATGTACTCATGCACTTTATGTAGGTTTGTAGGTTATGTGTTGTTTTATGTAGCAGTATAGTCTTAGAGGAACATCATTTCATTTCACCGTATACTGTACCATGTATATGCTTGAACTGACAATAAAGCCACTTGACTTGACTTGACCCCGTCCTGTCCTCATGATGGTAAATGCTCCACATGCTGAAAGAATGAATCTGTAATGGCTAAAATGTGGTAGATAAAGCTATTCAATAATATATAATTTGAGATGGTTAGCTAGCTAAGTGCATCAATATAGAATGGGGCTGAATAATGGACATGTATATGCTCATATCCTCTACCTTCATGTTGGTTGTAGTTATTGTTTCAGTCTCTTGATAATTTAAGCACAAGGTGGAGAGTTTATTGATGCCTTTGCACTGGATTTTATTTTGCCCGGTTATGTCAGTACTTTTTACAAACCAAAATGTTTCTTAATCTGAAAAGGTAGTCCATCATCGGTACATGCTAATTAATCTGTATAATAGATAATAAAACCCTTTATCCATCAAACAGACAGTACCTCGGCTCATGTGTGTACTGCAACAGGTGCTGGTGTTCAGAACAAACAGTACACTCGATAATTACAGCATTGTGGTATATCGCATCACTATGAAGAGTGTTCACTTTCATGAAATGGAAGCTTTGTTTTGGCAAAAGCCAATAAGGAGTAGTTTTTCTCTTTTAGGCTTTGAACCTACTTATGCACTGAGACACTACAATTAAAACCTAACAGTCCAGATACTACATTTATGGCTTTTGGCAGATGCCCTTATCCAGAGCGACTTACATTTTATCTCATTTTAATGCAACTGAGCAGTTATGGGCTTTGATCAGAGGCTGAGCAACTTGGTGGTCTTGGGATTTGAGCTCCCAACTTTCCAATGACTAGTCCAATGCCTTACCCACTAAGCTACCACATCCCCATAAAAGCTGCTTGTCACAGACATCAGAGATAGTGATACAGTATGTCTAGTCCTGACCAGCTACCATAAAACAGATCCCAAACTTGTCACAGTCCCAAAAAGCCGTATAGCCAACACTTACGGCTACGAAACAGTATTCCCTGATGTCTGTGGCCTCTGTCAGCAGGATAATGCGCAGTGCCACAAAGCAAAAATGGTTCAGGAATGGTTTGATGCGGGGCAGAACGGTGGCTTAGTGGTTAGCACTGTTGCCTCACAGCAAGAAGGTCCTGGGTTTGAACAGGCAGGGGCCTTTCTGTGTGGAGTTTGCATGTTTTAGCCCTGTGATGGACTGGCGACCTGTCCAGGGTGTACCCCTGCCTTTCACCCATAGTGTGCTGGGATAGGCTCCAGCAGATCCCCGTGACCCTAATTAGGAATAAAACAAGTATAAAAAATGGATGGATGGATGGATGGTTTGATGAGCACAACAATGAGTTTTAGATCCAAGTTCCCCTAGATCTCAATCCAATCCAGCGTCTGTAGGATGTGCTGAACAAACAAGTCCGATCCATGAAGGCCCCACCTTGCAACTTAAAGGATCTGCTGCTAACATCTTGGTGCCAGATACCACAGCACACCTTCAGGGATCTAGTGGAGTCCATCAGGATTGAGCAAAATGGGGGACCAACACAATATCAGGTGTTCATAATGTTATGGCTGATGGTGTGTGTGTGTGTAAAATATGTGTAAGATCTTACAGCAGCTAGCTGGAATGCATCAGAAGAAGCAAAATCATTTTTTATTTCTGCAAATCAATGCTGTATACATACACAGTCCTACAGTCATTAGTTTAAAATATTAATTAGCTCATTATCTCCTTCCCTTTGTAATAGTGCAGTTGATCCAGTGATAAACAAGAGATTTATGTTCATTGACCTCACCGAGTCTTTATAGCTGCCTGGAGTAACAGATTAATGTTATTCAGAGGACATCTCTGTGTGCGCAGAAGATAAACAGAGCCTGGGCCAAGACTGAGGCCTGTGCAGACATGATGAGGAATATACTGAATTCCTGAGAGTAATTATACTAGCAGGGCTACAGCTTTAAGGGAACGTCCAGTAAAAACCAGACCATAGACTGAAATATAAAGTGTTCAGCCAAAATCTGGTTAATGCTTTTGGAAATGTGTGAATTTGTGGTATGCTTGTTTTTTCCCCGTAAAAACATTAAGTGGAACAAACATTTTTTTTATTTTACAGGAAAAAACTTTATATTACTGGTATTCTACCCATGATTTAATTCAAATATATAAAATGAAAAACTTCAACATCAAGTCAATAGTCACATCAATATTCAACAGATTACTGCAAAAAAAAAAAATGCTGGGCCCAAAAATATCATTTAATTACTGTATAAAAACAATAGAATAACATCATTAAAAATAACAGCTAGAACAGATGGGCATAAGGAGTGTGGGTGAGGTGCACACGTTACATTTAATTGGTAAAATATGTGAAGTAAAGAACTTCTTTGAAACTGTGTGTGTGTGTGTGTGTGTGTGTGTGTAACAAATCAACTTCTTGACATGCACACACACACACACACACAATTATAAGAAACAGATAAAGCACAATAACTAAATCCTAACGCTTATCACAAAGTCACTTCATCAACTTAGATTGAAGTTCTGAGAAAATGGCTTCAAATGATGGGTTTCATTCAAGACTACAGACAAAAATTCAATGGAATTAATCAGTCCAGTGCCTTCAGTAATTGTAATTTTTTCCCCCCTTAGACAGAATTTTGATATAAATAATATATGGTGTATACACAGATCATGATGTAATCTGCACTCTAGGTAGAATACAAACAAATGTCTGGCTAGGAATGAAGAAATTCAATACTGAGGTCTATAATTGATTTCGATTAAAATAAGGTGCTTGAACATCTCCCGGGTAATCTGCTATTTATGAAAGTCAGTGCAGGATTCATAATATATACCAGTACCTTTTCAGTTGTATTATTATTATTATTATTATTATTATTATTATTATTATTATTATTATTATTATTATTATTATTATTGTGTAGAAATATTATTACATGTATTGGAATAAGGAGTCTTTAATTGACCGATTATAAATCCAGAGCCAATTCTCTACAGCTCGCCCTTTCCACAGATCTGAATCCAATATGCACATTGCCTTCAAAATATCCCATAAAATCCCATTGCTACACCTAATTGTTCAATATGAAGCCAGAGCATCAGAGGTAATTCAAATGTCTTTGTGCGATAGATATATGCAGTCGTCCTCTTTTTCCTATTCTAATTTAATGCCATCTGTGCGACATGATTGGCCCGGTGTTGCCACTGCTGCCAACTGAGGTCAGCACAACCATCAAGCGCTGTAATTGAGTAGTTAGTGGCAATTTCCCCCCTTAATTTCCATTTGCGAAGCCCAGGCTTGGCATGGCAAATAGCACATTACACCAGCACAATGCTGCCGACAAGTAATAACATCATATCCACAGTTTGAAAACTTCCATGAACAAATGAGAAAACGTCAGTCTACATCGCAACTCGTTCATCTCTTTTAGACTCATGCACGCACGCACGCCTCACACACACATGCATACGCACACACCCACATGCACAATGATAGTAATATGAAGACCTAATGCTTCAGAACGTGGAGACATTCTAATTAACAGGTATTCAGCTTGATGTACATACTCTGTAGCATTCATCGAGGAGGATATGAACAAATTTATTCATCAATTTTCACATCACTGGGAAACATCTCAACTACCCATCCATCCACCCATCCATCCACCCATCCATCCATCCATCCATCCATCTTCTGTATTACTTATCCTACTGTATTACAGGGACACAGAGACAATCCTAGGGACTCAGGGCACAAGGTGGGAAACACCCTGGATGGGTTGCTGGTTCATCACAGGACACAATCAATCAACCAACCAACCAATCAAACAATCAATCAATCAATCAATCAATCAATCAATCAATCAATCAATCCACTTAGAAATGCCAGTTATGTGGTAGCTTAGTGATTAAGCTGTTGGACTGCTGATCAGAAAGTTGGGAGTTCAGGTCCACCAAGCTGCCACTGCTGGACCCCTAACCCTCAATTGCTCAGATGTATAAAATGAGATAGAATGTACAGTAAGCGGCTCTGAATAATGGTGTCTGCCCAATGCTATATATAGGCGGAGGAAACTGGAGTACCTGCCGGAAACCCAAAAAGCAGGGGGAGAACACGAATACACAGGAATTTAAAATCCCTAACCCTGAAAGTGTGAGGCAAACATGAGGCAGCAACATTTCCACAAGAAATTAGACATTCATTACAATCCAATTAATTGGATTGTCCAATTGGATCTTTTCCATTTGTATCCAACAAGAGCTGGTGAGTTTGTGTATATCGTTGTATAAGGACACTCATTCATGTGAACCTCAACTGATTGGCTTCAAATCTGATGAGTTACTGCAAATTTTTATAGGGATTTGCGTTTCTATGGCATATTTCTATCAAGTGCACACACAAAGTTAATGAGGTGTTAAACTGTGAATTCTTATTAATCACTTGAGACAAAGAGATCCAAAATAAAGACAAAAAAATGAAGATAAATGAGACTAGCTATTCACTTGGGGAAAATATATACTGCTCTAAAGCAGGAGGAAGGCTTTAGTGTGTGTCTGTGGTAGCTGATGAGCTGCAGTGGCTGAGATGCATTATTGGAAGCTTTAACACACACCAGACTAAGTAGGTATTGTTCACTCTCATTTGATCATTTTCAGCTGAGAGCTTTTCAGCTTTGATGGAGTTTTTGTATTTGAAACTAAATGCAGATCAGATGTGCCGTGAACTCATTCGCATTTATCAACATATGCGTACATGAATACAAAGCTTAGTGCATTTAGCAGGAATCTGTAAAAAAAAAAAAACACCTACACATAACTGTGCTAAAAGACTGATATATGAAGGCCAGAGTCTGGCATATTAAAAGATTTACAATCATTTTGTATGGAGCATTTGTAATAGCATAGACCTAAAAAACTGATTTATGAACGCGCGATCTATAACCAGCGACGACTTGTGTGTATTGTGGGGGAAAAAATGGACAAGGTGGGTGTTGTAAACTAATGATCCAACTGCGTCTAATGTTGCAACTTGATAAGTTTTAGCAACAGATTTATGGAGATCATAAACTGACATCAGGGACAAAAAGGTACGAAGATAGGTGACTTATAATGGATAGATTATCACACCCTGGATTTTATTCAGTGTGACGCTCTGTCTCTGTCTCAGACACACACACACACACACACACACGCACACACACACGCACACACACACGCACACACACGCACACAAAGAGCTCCTATTGCCTCACCATGTGGAAAATGGCTGCCTAATTTTTACCCTAATGATCTCCTTGTGAACATGGTGTATATTTTTAAGAAAATATTATCTAAAATAATACATTAAATACCACCAACTTGAAGCACAATTCCTCCATAACATACATTCTAATTTTTTTTATAACACCCATGAAGGATAGAATCCTCCTCTTTTTTTTTCTTTTTTTTTTTTTTTTACAATTTTGTAATTACTCTGATGCACTACATCAAAAGGAGAAGTAATAATAGTTGTAATTTAATCTATTCACACAAGTCATTTTCATAAACTCTGCCTCTCGCTGCTTAATGCACGTTTCATTCATTATTTATAATGTGCTGATGATGTGGTGATGACAATGCCATTGTTTTTTCCTCTTACTGATGATTCAGAGCCTTCATTATGGGCACGGCGGGCTGCGGATTATCAAGGGCAAACAAAAGATAATTAACGGCAGGAAGTGGGGCAGCAGAGCTCGGCTGGGCTCAGGAAGGAGCCCCGCTCTCATGGTTCACTGAGCGCAGGTCCTTTTAGCAGCCTTTGCTTCTGCAAGTCCTCAAACAGCATAATTAGTGAGGGCTCCCTGTTAGGAGGGGAATGCAATTTATTTTTACCTCCTCCCCTCCTCCTACTCCTATTCTCTCTTTCTCTCTCTCTCTCTCTTTTTCTCTCTCTCTGAGCAGATATTAGCACTGCATTAAGGTGTGATGATCTACAGATAGAGAAGAACAGAGCACGGTCACATTAGAGAATATAAGAGGTGAAACACGCTGAATAATGAGACAAAGGATGTTGGCTGTTTTATGTGTATGATTTCGATTTTGCCATCGCAGACAAAAATCACACTTGTAAATTAATTTCTTTAATCATGGCAGTCTAAGAACAAACCATGTGACGTGCTCCTGAATCAGTGGGTGACCACAGACAGCTAAGTTTTGACAGTTTCAGAAATCTTTAATTAAAATCCCTGAGTGCGATTACTATTACTACTATCACTAAAATGGTTGAAAAACTCAGAGTTATAAATATGGTACTGGGCAATGACAGAAGCAACACAAAACACGCTAATGGACAGAAAATTATCCTCATTACCCTTAAGCTTTGAAAAATGTGTCTGTTTACAGAGCGCTTTTTTCCCTGCACAAACACCAATCCTGCTGATTAATGATGTAAGCAGTCATAATGACGTAAGTCATGCTCTTTAATCGCACGTCTAGTGTTGGAGGACCTTCAGTGTATAATCTGACCTGGAGAAAACGTTATCATATACGGAATTCAATTCAACTATGACAAGTTATAATCTTGAAACAAACAAACAAATAAACAAAAAGCTGCGTGTAGAAAAATGCTAGGAGCAGAAAAGAGAAGAGCACATGCCGTATAGAGCAGGCTTTCTCAAACTTTTTGTAGACAGGAAGACATTTACCAGTGAAATAAATTCCACAGATTTACTTAAAACAGACTTATATTATGAGCATGATTTAAATGTGTATCATAATATTTTGACTATTTATTAGAGACAAAAGACATTTTCCTTCAGCAGAACACATTTTAAAACTGTTCTCAGATGCAAATTATGAGATAAACCAGTCGAAATGATAAACATAATATAATAATGTAACTTGAATTATATCAAGTCACAGAGCCTGTCAATTGGGCTGAGCTTCCAGATCCACTTTGAGAAACAATGATATAGAGAACAGATAGAGATCTTTATATAAGATGAAGACTCTCGTGGCAGAAAAGTATCGAGTGTAAGATGCTGAAACTGGAGACTCCTTTATTTAACATAAATGTTTAATTAAACCTCCTAACAGAAAACATCACCAAAGCAATAATTAAACATTTGTTAGCCATTTATTACTAAGTCTTAGATTAAGTAGATCATTTGCCGTAAAAGTCGCTGTGAGTGAGCTTTACTGTAGAAACAATAATAATAGAACACAAATATAAACCTGAGAATTAAATAATAGCTGTTAAAGCAAATGAATCAACATCTTTGACCAATCAGAAACAAGGATTCAACAGTACTATGGTGTATAATGAGTTCGTCCATCATTATTAAGTCATATTTAACTTAAATTAATTTACTCATAGACATGAATAAATACACAGGAAGAAATTATTAAAGCAAAACAATGGATACAAGTAGACATGAGTAGCCCTTGGTCTAACAGAGTAAATCCAAAAATCTAAAAATAAATGCTAATTACACCCCTACACCCGTTCTAGGTGATATTTCACAACCTCGTTTTTTTTTTTTTTTTAAACCTATTTTTCCGTATCTCAGATGCAGTGTAAGTGATAGCTGACAAAGCCAGTGAAAATGATGCGAACAGGACCAGATACTGACAGCTGTCACATCCTACAGCACACAGCGGATCTGCCTCTGTTCCTACACAATCAGTGCCTCACACCGCTCACACAACCGAATCACACCTCTCCATATAATGACCAGCCCAAGAGCAGTGTAAAAGAAATGCCAGCGAGTGCTATATGCCTGAACAGACACATGTCTGTGGATGCGCATATAATGAAAGGTGGAAGTGTGTGTGTGTGTGTGTGTACTCAACGTGCATCTGAGTCCCAGTCAGTGATTTTCAAAAAACACACAAAACAATAGTGGGATTCAAAGCAAAAGCAAATACTACTGGAAGTCAAGGGTCTCTTGAAAGCTTGGCTATGGTGTGTGTCAGTGTGTGTGTGTGTCAGTGTGTGTGTGTGTCAGTGTGTGTGTGTCAGTGTGTGTGTGTATGTAAGTACCCAAGGACCTGTGGCAGCCTTGACTGGAGTAGCACCAAAGAGAAATGACTTCAGTCTGACTACTAAGAGCTCGGGCAGGATTTTTATTAAGAAGTAGGGACAGCATTCATTTTTAAAACCTCCTCAATAAAATATCATACAGTCGTTACATATTCCTCAGTATTATAATGATATGAATATTTAAATTTAAATGCATTCCAAGCACGGGCTCGTCTTCACTACGGCATCAGATCTCATTTTCTACTTAAGCTCCTCGGTCATGTTTATGCATATCCACATGCATGATACATCTCTCGTTTTAAAAGCCTCTTAATGCAAGCCTGATAATTTTGCTTGACTTTAATGAGAAATGACTCTTCATTGGAGAGATTTCCCTTTCTTTTTCATCATCCAAATCATATTGTGCTTTCTGGTAGCAGTCTGAACATGGCAATCTGTTGTGCTTGAATGAAAAGCATCTACAATCATTACACGAATATTCCAGGTTACATTGTGGATTATCAGGATCAGTGTAATTATCAGAATTGCTGTAAATGAAGAAAGGATCTTTAGTAGGTTTGGTGGAGAAACGTAAAGCACGTATATACCGTTACAAGTTTTTTTTTTTTTAAAGCTAGAACTTTTGCAAAATGATTACAGGCCTTAGTGGAACCACACTACTCTCCTGATCTCTACTGATCTCTACTGATCTCTACCTCCTGACAAGATGATTTTTTTTTTCTGAAAAAAAAAAAGACAGGCAGTAGAACAGTATTCGCTGCTTAATTAAAGAACACACAAATCAATCAATAGCATTTGTTTCTAAGAGCACAGACCTGTCAGTGAGAGTAAAACGTGTCAATAACCAGGTCTTTCTACTGCGTCACAATTCTGCGCGCTCAGAAATTTCTGGACTCAATCGAATAACATGCCAATCAGCTGAAACAAAACGCTGAGAAGATTACTACTAATAGCAATTAACACTCGTTGAGATATCCTATTAAAGCAGCTTAATGAAACAGTCACTCCCTCTCTGTCACTTTAGCGCATATGTGTGTATAAGCCTAAAGCCAGGGTCAGGACACAGGCACAGGAAGAGAGGGAATCGATTTCAATGCTCTTGACCTCCTGGCACTTTGGCGGCAAGAAGCATGTGAGAGTGCCGCTCGTGTGCTGCGCTGAGCCCAACTACTGACTTTGATGTTGTGTGTGTGTGTGTGTGTAAAGGGTAAAACGGGTAAATGGCGAAAGTCTCCTCAGATAAAATGCAGACAGTTGCCGGCACTTGGCATTTCCAGTGCTGACAGGCTGGCTTGTTTGTTCACTCTAACGAGCACTCGGACTCCATTAATGAGCGGACTGAATCCATTATCATCATCATTTCAAAAGGAAGCTCAGGGCTCAACAGCTCCCTGCATTAGCAGGCGTTGCCCTTGTTGTTCCATTTGATCAGCAGTGGCAGCGGGAGTTCATCCCTCTCCACCCGTACACACACACACACACACGCACACACACACACAGGCACACACACAGGCACACACACAGGCACACTGACTGCCTTCATATTTCTAAGAACATACACTGAGGAAAATAAACTAGTGAGCATATGTCAGGGATGCCATTACCCTGCTACGAACCAGATAACACTATAATGAAGGATACAAGAGAGGAATCCTTCTTTTGTACGTCATAAACAATCTGAGACAATAACGTGACGGTGGAGGACGAGAGCATTCCGTCTCGCTGCCACTTTTCTAAGGGGCATCAAAGGCCCAATTAAGGCCCTGTGTGCAAATGGTGCACGAGGACGCTGCTCTGGAGAGCTGTCATAAAAGAGGTGTGTGTGTGTGTGAGTGTGTGTGTGTAGGGCTGTCGACTCCCTAGCACAGTGACAGGCCCCCTTTACAACCCCAACTCTCATTCTCTCTCTCTCTCTCTCTCTCTCTCTCTCCCACTCAGTCTGCTAAAGGATTTTAATTAGGCCTTGTCTGCGCAGCCCTACGCAGGCCTTTTGTATGTGCTGAATGGTACAAGGGCTGTGATTTGGAACCCCTTCCCCACCAGTCAGCCATGTGAGAGAGAGAGAGAGAGAGAGAGAGAGAGAGAGAGAATAAAAGTCTATGTGGGAGGGGGCTCTTTCTTTTCGATATGAGCTACTTCACTACATTGCACCCTTTTTCCCACCCCATTGTACACGCTCCCCTTATGAAGCTGAGGAATTATTAAAATGTTAACACGCCTGTGTTGGCTTTGATATTTAAGACAAAAGGGTACAGAGCGGAAGCTACAGCGACACTCCACAAACTATAAATGTGAGATTTCATCTGACACTGTCCTCTGCTGAGATAGATTTAGTTCCTGTGTGTGTGTGTGTGTGTGTGTGTGTTTTTTTTTCAGTGACCTAAGCATAAAAATCCCCCTTTTTATTTATATTGTTATTCACTTCTAGTGATCACATACAGCATTAGTAATTCACGTGTCATTAAGAACAACACATTTTTATTGTTTTATTTCTCAAATGTTCAAAATGATGAAGAAAATGAAACATTAAATCTTGACCATGATAATATACTCTGTGTGTGTGTGTGTGTGTTTGTGTGAGACAGAGAGAGAGAGAGAAAGACAGAGAATGGGAGAGAGATGTAAAGAGATTGAAGAAATTGACATAAAGAGAAATAGAGAGAGAAATGGGAAATGGGAGAGAGATGGAAAACGAGAGATCGAGAGAGACAAAGGGAGAGAGATGAAAATAGATTGAAGAGATAGAGAACAGGAAAAGACAGAATGAGAGAGATGCAGAGGAGGGAGAGAGAAATGGTGAGAGATGGAGAAGGGGGAGTGATGGTGAGAAATAGAGAGAGAGAGAGAGAGTGCTGGGAGAGTAGTTTGGGCTTTTACTGAGGTCTCAGTGCGTATGTCTACGTCTGCGCCTCAGAGCAGGAGTCTTGGAACTGTGCCAGTCCTCTCTCCACCTCTTCTCTTTCAATATTTTTTCAGTGTAGTGGTCTGAGTTTACCAGGCGTGCCCGTGCCAGGCAGCCACAGTGCCCTCCCCAGCACTGACACGCCATACTGCCACAATCTCGCCTTTCTCCCAGGCTGACAGTCCTCTCTGACAAGCCTTTTACATCTGCCTGCTCTGCACTCCGCCCGGCAGACAAAGAAATTAATACCCCCAGTGACTGTGTTTTAATTAAGCAATTTCATGCAAATTACACATTTTAGATTGTCAAATAATATACTGCGCAAAATGGAAGGCAGGCTGATCTGATATGCATGGAGCGTTTTTCTTCCAGGGTGCTGTGCATACATGGAAAATGAACAAAAATGCTAATTTCTAATCTATTATGCAAACAGTGTGATACTTACATAGATTTGCACGCCTTTCTTGGCATGGCTGAACAATCCTCTTGAATTTGCCGTATTCACTGCTAGGGTTTTTAAGGCAACTTTTTTTTTTTTTTTTAAGTCACCCTTTTTCCTTATTAGCAGTACAATTATTTACACAGATCTCTCCGGTTTACCTAACGAGCAAAATTGTGATTGACTCAGGACCATTTGTGTTAGTCTAGAAAGGAAAAGATTCACCTTTCATTTGTTCTGATGGTTATAAATTTAGCATGTACTCTAAACTCCACATACAGAGGGAGTAAGGGTTTTTTTTTTTAATTATTTTTGATTAACGTTAAATACGACTCTTAAATCTTTTTATCTAAGTATGCAAATTGTGAAAAAAAAATAAATCCTCACATGTTCCTACTATTATAATTATTATTATTATTAAAATAAAAAGTTGAATCTAAGAGGAAAGCCCTTCATTCAAGTTGATCTGATTAGCTATTTGCTCAGACTGGCTCGGAGAACAAGTACAAAAAGGCCTCCTGAAAGCACAAATAAAAGTCAGCATGTGCAGGTAGCACAATGAAGCCCTCCTTAACAAAGGCAATGGAGAGATCTGGCTGTTTCTTTGTGATTCAAATACATTTAATCAAAGGTTTGCTTCGATATACTGGCACTTAGTAGTGTACATTAACCCATACAATAGCACCGAATGAATTGCAATCCTTCCAGTGGGCTTTTTAATGGGAACAAATAGCAGGATAGGAGTGGGGACCGAAACGATAATGGAAGGGTACGACATGTGCTGTTGACGTGGGTTTCTTCATCGTTGGAGCAGCAGTGCTCTTTAAATGGACCCTCATGGCATAATCGCGGGGTTTTAGCATGCACAGTACACATTAAAATCAGGCTAAACACCTTGGCCCAATTATTAGGCTTTGAATTCGCAGCCATACTCATGAGCTCTTCTACTCGCTGTGAGGCATATATGTGTCTGTGTGTGCAAGTTGATGTGTAGAAAGTGTGATGTATGTGTAAGGGTGCTGAACCCATTCCACTTACCTTAATCAACTCAACAAGGGGGTGGTGTTATGAGCATGGATAGTGCTGCTGTGTGATTGAATTGGAATTTGGGTGGATGCAGACATGATTTCTGAGAATAGTCTCAACAGCTGCTCAGTTTCATTAAGTGGCAAGTACACTTCATCAGAGTATCACAATACACAACCACTAAACTACATAAGAGTATCACAATACACAACCACTAAACTACATCAGAGTATCACAATACACAACCACTAAACTACATCAGAGTATCACAATACACAACCACTAAACTACATCAGAGTATCACAATACACAACCACTAAACTACATCAGAGTATCACAATACACAACCACTAAACTTCATCAGAGTATCACAATACACAACCACTAAACTACATCAGAGTATCACAATACACAACCACTAAACTTCATCAGAGTATCACAATACACAACCACTAAACTACATCAGAGTATCACAATACAAAACCACTAAACTACACAGAGTATCACAATACACAACCACTAAACTACACAGAGTATCACAATACACAACCACTAAACTTCATCAGAGTATCACAATACACAACCACTAAACTTCATCAGAGTATCACAATACACAACCACTAAACTTCATCAGAGTATCACAAAACACAACCACTAAACTACATCAGAGTATCACAATACACAACCACTAAACTACATCAGAGTATCACAATACACAACCACTAAACTACATCAGAGTATCACAATACACAACCACTAAACTACATCAGAGTATCACAATACACAACCACTAAACTACACAGAGTATCACAATACACAACCACTAAACTACACAGAGTATCACAATACACAACCACTAAACTTCATCAGAGTATCACAATACACAACCACTAAACTACACAGAGTATCACAATACACAACCACTACACTACACAGAGTATCACAATACACAACCACTAAACTACACAGAGTATCACAATACACAACCACTAAACTACACAGAGTATCACAATACACAACCACTAAACTTCATCAGAGTATCACAAAACACAACCACTAAACTACATCAGAGTATCACAATACACAACCACTAAACTACATCAGAGTATCACAATACACAACCACTAAACTTCATCAGAGTATCACAATACACAACCACTAAACTACATCAGAGTATCACAATACACAACCACTAAACTACATCAGAGTATCACAATACACAACCACTAAACTTCATCAGAGTATCACAATACACAACCACTAAACTACATCAGAGTATCACAATACACAACCACTAAACTACACAGAGTATCACAATACACAACCACTAAACTTCATCAGAGTATCACAATACACAACCACTAAACTACATCAGAGTATCACAATACACAACCACTAAACTACATCAGAGTATCACAATACACAACCACTAAACTACATCAGAGTATCACAATACACAACCACTAAACTACATCAGAGTATCACAATACACAACCACTAAACTTCATCAGAGTATCACAATACACAACCACTAAACTTCATCAGAGTATCACAATACACAACCACTAAACTTCATCAGAGTATCACAATACAAAACCACTAAACTACATCAGAGTATCACAATACACAACCACTAAACTTCATCAGAGTATCACAATACACAACCACTAAACTACATCAGAGTATCACAATACAAAACCACTAAACTTCATCAGAGTATCACAATACACAACCACTAAACTACATCAGAGTATCACAATACAAAACCACTAAACTTCATCAGAGTATCACAATACACAACCACTAAACTACATCAGAGTATCACAATACAAAACCACTAAACTACACAGAGTATCACAATACACAACCACTACACTACACAGAGTATCACAACATTCACCTGCTACACTTCATCAGAGTATCACAATACACAACCACTAAACTACATCAGAGTATCACAATACACAACCACTAAACTACATCAGAGTATCACAATACAAATCTGCTACACTACATTATACTACTACACTTCATCAGAGTATCACAATACACAACCACTAAACTACATCAGAGTATCACAATACAAAACCACTAAACTACACAGAGTATCACAATACACAACCACTAAACTTCATCAGAGTATCACAATACACAACCACTAAACTACATCAGAGTATCACAATACACAACCACTAAACTACATCAGAGTATCACAATACACAACCACTAAACTTCATCAGAGTATCACAATACACAACCACTAAACTTCATCAGAGTATCACAATACACAACCACTAAACTTCATCAGAGTATCACAATACAAAACCACTAAACTACATCAGAGTATCACAATACACAACCACTAAACTTCATCAGAGTATCACAATACACAACCACTAAACTACATCAGAGTATCACAATACAAAACCACTAAACTACACAGAGTATCACAATACACAACCACTAAACTACATCAGAGTATCACAATACACAACCACTAAACTACATCAGAGTATCACAATACACAACCACTAAACTTCATCAGAGTATCACAATACACAACCACTAAACTTCATCAGAGTATCACAATACACAACCACTAAACTTCATCAGAGTATCACAATACAAAACCACTAAACTACATCAGAGTATCACAATACACAACCACTAAACTTCATCAGAGTATCACAATACACAACCACTAAACTACATCAGAGTATCACAATACAAAACCACTAAACTACACAGAGTATCACAATACACAACCACTAAACTACATCAGAGTATCACAATACAAAACCACTAAACTACACAGAGTATCACAATACACAACCACTAAACTTCATCAGAGTATCACAATACACAACCACTAAACTACATCAGAGTATCACAATACAAAACCACTAAACTTCATCAGAGTATCACAATACACAACCACTAAACTACATCAGAGTATCACAATACAAAACCACTAAACTACACAGAGTATCACAATACACAACCACTACACTACACAGAGTATCACAACATTCACCTGCTACACTTCATCAGAGTATCACAATACACAACCACTAAACTACATCAGAGTATCACAATACACAACCACTAAACTACATCAGAGTATCACAATACAAATCTGCTACACTACATTACACTACTACACTTCATCAGAGTATCACAATACACAACCACTAAACTACATCAGAGTATCACAATACAAAACCACTAAACTACACAGAGTATCACAATACACAACCACTAAACTTCATCAGAGTATCACAATACACAACCACTAAACTACATCAGAGTATCACAATACACAACCACTAAACTACATCAGAGTATCACAATACAAAACCACTAAACTACACAGAGTATCACAATACACAACCACTAAACTACATCAGAGTATCACAATACAAAACCACTTAACTACACAGAGTATCACAATACACAACCACTAAACTACATCAGAGTATCACAATACACAACCACTAAACTACAACAGAGTATCACAATACACAACCACTAAACTACATCAGAGTATCACAATACACAACCACTAAACTACAACAGAGTATCACAATACACAACCACTAAACTACATCAGAGTATCACAATACACAACCACTAAACTACATCAGAGTATCACAATACACAACCACTAAACTACAACAGAGTATCACAATACACAACCACTAAACTACATCAGAGTATCACAATACACAACCACTAAACTACATCAGAGTATCACAATACAAATCTGCTACACTACATTATACTACTACACTTCATCAGAGTATCACAATACACAACCACTAAACTACATCAGAGTATCACAATACACAACCACTAAACTTCATCAGAGTATCACAATACACAACCACTAAACTACACAGAGTATCACAATACACAACCACTAAACTACACAGAGTATCACAATACACAACCACTAAACTACACAGAGTATCACAATACACAACCACTAAACTACACAGAGTATCACAATACACAACCACTAAACTACACAGAGTATCACAATACACAACCACTAAACTACACAGAGTATCACAATACACAACCACTAAACTACACAGAGTATCACAATACACAACCACTAAACTACATCAGAGTATCACAATACACAACCACTAAACTACATCAGAGTATCACAATACACAACCACTAAACTTCATCAGAGTATCACAATACACAACCACTAAACTACATCAGAGTATCACAATACAAAACCACTAAACTACACAGAGTATCACAATACACAACCACTACACTACACAGAGTATCACAACATTCACCTGCTACACTTCATCAGAGTATCACAATACACAACCACTAAACTACATCAGAGTATCACAATACACAACCACTAAACTACATCAGAGTATCACAATACAAATCTGCTACACTACATTATACTACTACACTTCATCAGAGTATCACAATACACAACCACTAAACTACATCAGAGTATCACAATACAAAACCACTAAACTACACAGAGTATCACAATACACAACCACTAAACTTCATCAGAGTATCACAATACACAACCACTAAACTACATCAGAGTATCACAATACACAACCACTAAACTACATCAGAGTATCACAATACAAAACCACTAAACTACACAGAGTATCACAATACACAACCACTAAACTTCATCAGAGTATCACAATACACAACCACTAAACTACATCAGAGTATCACAATACACAACCACTAAACTACATCAGAGTATCACAATACACAACCACTAAACTTCATCAGAGTATCACAATACACAACCACTAAACTACATCAGAGTATCACAATACACAACCACTAAACTACAACAGAGTATCACAATACACAACCACTAAACTACATCAGAGTATCACAATACACAACCACTAAACTACATCAGAGTATCACAATACACAACCACTAAACTACAACAGAGTATCACAATACACAACCACTAAACTACATCAGAGTATCACAATACACAACCACTAAACTACATCAGAGTATCACAATACAAATCTGCTACACTACATTATACTACTACACTTCATCAGAGTATCACAATACACAACCACTAAACTACATCAGAGTATCACAATACACAACCACTAAACTACATCAGAGTATCACAATACAAAACCACTAAACTACACAGAGTATCACAATACACAACCACTAAACTTCATCAGAGTATCACAATACACAACCACTAAACTACATCAGAGTATCACAATACAAAACCACTAAACTTCATCAGAGTATCACAATACACAACCACTAAACTACATCAGAGTATCACAATACAAAACCACTAAACTACACAGAGTATCACAATACACAACCACTAAACTACACAGAGTATCACAATACACAACCACTAAACTACATCAGAGTATCACAATACACAACCACTAAACTTCATCAGAGTATCACAATACACAACCACTAAACTTCATCAGAGTATCACAATACACAACCACTAAACTTCATCAGAGTATCACAATACAAAACCACTAAACTACATCAGAGTATCACAATACACAACCACTAAACTTCATCAGAGTATCACAATACACAACCACTAAACTACATCAGAGTATCACAATACACAACCACTAAACTACAACAGAGTATCACAATACACAACCACTAAACTACACAGAGTATCACAATACACAACCACTAAACTACACAGAGTATCACAATACACAACCACTAAACTACATCAGAGTATCACAATACACAACCACTAAACTACACAGAGTATCACAATACACAACCACTAAACTTCATCAGAGTATCACAATACACAACCACTAAACTACATCAGAGTATCACAATACACAACCACTAAACTACACAGAGTATCACAATACACAACCACTAAACTTCATCAGAGTATCACAATACACAACCACTAAACTACACAGAGTATCACAATACACAACCACTAAACTTCATCAGAGTATCACAATACACAACCACTAAACTACATCAGAGTATCACAATACAAAACCACTAAACTTCATCAGAGTATCACAATACACAACCACTAAACTACATCAGAGTATCACAATACAAATCTGCTACACTACATTACACTACTACACTTCATCAGAGTATCACAATACACAACCACTAAACTACATCAGAGTATCACAATACAAAACCACTAAACTACACAGAGTATCACAATACACAACCACTAAACTTCATCAGAGTATCACAATACACAACCACTAAACTACATCAGAGTATCACAATACACAACCACTAAACTACATCAGAGTATCACAATACAAAACCACTAAACTACACAGAGTATCACAATACACAACCACTAAACTACATCAGAGTATCACAATACAAAACCACTTAACTACACAGAGTATCACAATACACAACCACTAAACTACATCAGAGTATCACAATACACAACCACTAAACTACAACAGAGTATCACAATACACAACCACTAAACTACATCAGAGTATCACAATACACAACCACTAAACTACAACAGAGTATCACAATACACAACCACTAAACTACATCAGAGTATCACAATACACAACCACTAAACTACATCAGAGTATCACAATACACAACCACTAAACTACAACAGAGTATCACAATACACAACCACTAAACTACATCAGAGTATCACAATACACAACCACTAAACTACATCAGAGTATCACAATACAAATCTGCTACACTACATTATACTACTACACTTCATCAGAGTATCACAATACACAACCACTAAACTACATCAGAGTATCACAATACACAACCACTAAACTTCATCAGAGTATCACAATACACAACCACTAAACTACACAGAGTATCACAATACACAACCACTAAACTACATCAGAGTATCACAATACACAACCACTAAACTACACAGAGTATCACAATACACAACCACTAAACTACACAGAGTATCACAATACACAACCACTAAACTACACAGAGTATCACAATACACAACCACTAAACTACATCAGAGTATCACAATACACAACCACTAAACTTCATCAGAGTATCACAATACACAACCACTAAACTACACAGAGTATCACAATACACAACCACTAAACTTCATCAGAGTATCACAATACACAACCACTAAACTACACAGAGTATCACAATACACAACCACTAAACTACACAGAGTATCACAATACACAACCACTAAACTACACAGAGTATCACAATACACAACCACTAAACTACACAGAGTATCACAATACACAACCACTAAACTACACAGAGTATCACAATACACAACCACTAAACTACATCAGAGTATCACAATACACAACCACTAAACTACACAGAGTATCACAATACACAACCACTAAACTACACAGAGTATCACAATACACAACCACTAAACTTCATCAGAGTATCACAATACACAACCACTAAACTACATCAGAGTATCACAATACACAACCACTAAACTACATCAGAGTATCACAATACACAACCACTAAACTACATCAGAGTATCACAATACACAACCACTAAACTACACAGAGTATCACAATACACAACCACTAAACTTCATCAGAGTATCACAATACACAACCACTAAACTTCATCAGAGTATCACAATACACAACCACTAAACTACATCAGAGTATCACAATACAAAACCACTAAACTACACAGAGTATCACAATACACAACCACTAAACTTCATCAGAGTATCACAATACACAACCACTAAACTTCATCAGAGTATCACAATACACAACCACTAAACTACATCAGAGTATCACAATACACAACCACTAAACTACATCAGAGTATCACAATACACAACCACTAAACTTCATCAGAGTATCACAATACACAACCACTAAACTACATCAGAGTATCACAATACACAACCACTAAACTACACAGAGTATCACAATACACAAGCACTAAACTACATCAGAGTATCACAATACAAAACCACTAAACTTCATCAGAGTATCACAATACACAACCACTAAACTACATCAGAGTATCACAATACACAACCACTAAACTACATCAGAGTATCACAATACACAACCACTAAACTTCATCAGAGTATCACAATACACAACCACTAAACTACATCAGAGTATCACAATACACAACCACTAAACTACACAGAGTATCACAATACACAACCACTAAACTACATCAGAGTATCACAATACACAACCACTAAACTACATCAGAGTATCACAATACACAACCACTAAACTACATCAGAGTATCACAATACACAACCACTAAACTACACAGAGTATCACAATACACAACCACTAAACTACATCAGAGTATCACAATACACAACCACTAAACTACATCAGAGTATCACAATACACAACCACTAAACTACATCAGAGTATCACAATACACAACCACTAAACTTCATCAGAGTATCACAATACACAACCACTAAACTACATCAGAGTATCACAATACACAACCACTAAACTACATCAGAGTATCACAATACACAACCACTAAACTACATCAGAGTATCACAATACACAACCACTACACTACACAGAGTATCACAACATTCACCTGCTACACTTCATCAGAGTATCACAATACACACCAGCTACACTATACTACACTACAGCATTTTATCGGAGAATCACAATACACACTTGCTACACTTCATCACAATAACACAATACACACCTTCAACACTTCATCAGAGTATCACGATACACACCTTCAACACTTCATCACAATAACACAATACACACCTTCAACACTTCATCAGAGTATCACGATACACACCTTCAACACTTCATCACAATAACACAATACACACCTTCAACACTTCATCACAATAACACAATACACACCTTCAACACTTCATCAGAGTATCACAATACACACCTTCAACACTTCATCACAATAACACAATACACACCTTCAACACTTCATCAGAGTATCACAATACACACCTTCAACACTTCATCACAATAACACAATACACACCTTCAACATTTCATCAGAGTATCACGATACACACCTTCAACACTTCATCACAGTAACACAATACACACCTTCAACACTTCATCAGAGTATCACGATACACACCTTCAACACTTCATCAGAGTATCACGATACACACCTTCAACACTTCATCACAGTAACACAATACACACCTTCAACACTTCATCACAGTAACACAATACACACCTTCAACACTTCATCACAGTAACACAATACACACCTTCAGCACTTCACTATGCATGTGGGTAATAACATGCTTTGTACCACAGCCTGAAGAATTCTCAAATCTGATTGGTCAGAAGGGGTTGATTAGTTTTCTATAACAGCACCTCAGACAGCTGGACATGGTGTTGTCCTGGGGTTCTCTGTAACATAACACACATTTTTCCAGCTTATTTATATAAGATACGAGAAGAAAGAGTGAGAGAACAAAAGTTTATATCTCCTTTAATATAATTAATAACAAGAACTTTTGTATGATGGGTAAAGCTGCTGATGGGTGGGAACTGGCAGCTGACCAGTTGGAAACATGACTGAGAAAATGTACTTGACTAGAGATTTCACATTCTCTATCATTTCAGCTTAGTAGTAGAAGCCCTGCAGAATGGAAAAGACTGGAAGCGTAGTGTAATAATGATATCAGCTGTCTTGCCACGCTTGAATCACAAGCTGGCAGCTCGGCCTAGACTCTAACGTACACCTATATGTATTATACAATCCTAATGCAAGCTGATTAGCACATAGTAAGAATCATATTCAGCTTGTGAGTATGTTTCTAATTACTAGTTTCGATTATGTATAACGTGTGTGATCAACTCCTGTAATATTTGATCCAATTACATTAGGAAGCCTGTGTGGAAGGAAAGCATAGCAGGTAGCTTTGTTACTTAAGGGTTTGATTTTATTCATTTTGGATTCCATAAAAAAACAAATGTAACTCCATTCATTGACATGGAACAGTCGAAGAAACAGCTAAATGAAGTTAATAATTTGATCCTGCTCTGGAAAAAATCCAGAGAAATCTTCTTGCTGAAGAAGAAAAGGGTATAAAAGTGCCAAGATGAGCTCAGGTTGTGCAAACTTCCTGTAAAGCTGGCAGAAAGAGAACTGATAGCGGTGGTAAAGAACTGGATTACAGTGTGCATGTGGGTGTGTTGAAGGAAACCATGAACGAGGAAGATTTATCACAAAAGCACAACTTTTGAAAGTGAACAGTTGGATGAACAGGTTATGAGCGACTTAAAAAAGAAGCAAAAATGGAGATTTTCCCTTTCTCTTCCTACAAAGTTAGAATTATTTTCCAGTAGTAAAGTCCATGGTAAGAATGACCATCATTGCTGAAAATGATTTCCCAGAGAAAAGCCAAGTCTCTCTGTGGAAATGATGGGAGACCACAACATCCACCGTGGTGTAGAGCTCATTAAATCTGCCTCTAGGTAATCCAATTGATCTGCAATTCATTTTAGGGAGCGTTAAATCAATGCACAAAGACATGAAAAGCTCTGCTCCTTGTTGACTTCAGTGGAGCTACCTGCAACACTTTGTAATATTGATAATGCGCCTGACTCACTGCTCTAGCTTCATTTTTTTTCTCATGCAAATGATGGCTGTTTGTAACTGGGCCTGATCAGTGAGCTCGGGAAGGCAAGCTGAATGCCTGAGGGAATTGATTTAACTCAAGAACAATGCGGAGAAGCGCAGCGCTCCACTCTGAAGCCGTCTGTTCGCGGAGATAGTGTTTATCTTGAGTGTAATCCCAGCTTCTCTCTGTGTCTTAAGTGAAAGCCACGAGCCTACGGTAAGACGGGGACTGTAAATAAGGATTCGGCTCACTTTACATGCCACACATGGCAAACGGAACAACTTATTACACAACAGCTGCACCGCTAAATTAACCGACTTGAGTGCATACGTGCAAAACGCATACAGAGCTGATGGCGCGCTAGTCAGAAAAGCATGCACAAACAATGTAAGATCATTATTAAAGTGCTGTATCTTTGCTTGTCAGATCTCACACTTTATACCTTATTGACTATTCAAACCAAATAACGTTAGAATTGATTCCAAATAAGCTGCTGCTGTGCCGTGCAGCCCCACATCTGAATATTAGAGCATAATTAGGTAAGCCTGTTGAATTTTTAATGCTCTCTGAAATCATATTCATGCCCGCCGCGTGTCAGGTAGAGCCCGGCTGCAGTGATACATCATCATACAGTGACACAAACATAATGGCCATCCCTTCAAACGTGTGACCTTTTCCAGCAAGCGCACCCTGCTGCGGTATATCCAGCCACCACGTTTGGCAGGAAACCCTCTCACCTGACACACACACCAGAGTGGATGGTTCCTGTCTGCTAAACTGCTGCTGAAATGAGGCACAAGAGCATTTAATTCCCATGACGTAAAAAAAAAAAAAAAAAAAAAAAAAAGCCAGGATAGTTCGAGGTGCAGCTAATTTTGGCTCCACGTCCAATATTTTCACTTAAATTACTGGAAGTTCCCACATCCAGTCCGTACAATCAAATGGACAGAAAACATACAGCAGAGCCTGTATTCAGAGATGGCTCCTAATTTCCTAAGTTATTTTAACACTTTTTTTTTTTCATTGTCTGTATCACTTATCCGATCTATCCTTGGGTCACGGGGAGTCTGTGACTATCTCAGGCGTCATCGGGCATCAAGGCAGGATACACCCTGGATGGAGTGCCAACCCATCGCAGGGCACACTCATTCAGTTACGCAATCACACACTACGGGCAATTTAGAGACTCCATTCAGCCTAGTAACATGTCTTTGGACTGTGGGAGGAAACCGGAGCACCCGGAGGAAACCCACCAAGCACGGGGAGGACATGCAAACTCCACACACACAGTGAGCGGGACTCGAACCCAGGACACTGGAGGGGTTAACACATTTTTAATTTGCTATTTTGATTTGCTCTCTCCTGTAAAGGGAAGTCTGAAGCCTGTAGTTTGAAGGACAAGCTGACTCAGCACTCTGCTGCTACACTTACAGCTTATTTTAGGTGTGATTCATCAGAAAAACTGATTCATCCTTAAAAAAAATCTGACTTTGAGATAAGCAATGATTAAGGATTATAATGCTTTTCTAATGTGTGGACATAAAACGGACGGTAATTATTACATTTTGTCATATTTACAGATTTAGGTCATTAATATCAGACTTAAAAGAAATTCTATAGGTTTTTAATGTATGTACCATAAAGTTACATCAAACTGTCAAACACTGGATTTAATACAGCTCATCATCTGAACCAGTATCATACAAGAAAATAATAAGTTTTACACACTTCTGAATAATGCCTAAACTCCTAGGTACGAAGAGCACTAAGCACAATTTCAGTATAAAATTCTTTCAACTTAAATTCACTCAACACAACCCCCTATTCACAGTGAGAGAAATTTACCTCAGCACCAGATTAGCGCTGGAAAGGGGGCACTCGAGCGTAGATCAGAGGTGAAGACAATAAGACAAGTGAAAAGAGCTCTTGCCTACAACAGGTCGCTGCATGGAGTCTATCTTTAGTCTGCTGGTTCAGAGGTCAACGCTACTCTCTTCATTCACACTCTTGACCTCTTTAATAGACAGAGGAAGAGGACATCGCATACAATTATCACTTGCCTCGGAGGGGTCAATCAGGATGGAAGCTATTAAAAAAAAAAAGCGAGAGACGAAGCATACAGAGTGCTACACGAGGGTAAAAGTTTCGACAGGACCTTGATCACCTTCCGCTGGTAGGATTCTTCATTAGGGAGCGATTGCTTAGCCAATGCAAGCTCACTGCTACTCTGATCCTACAATTATGTCAAGATGAATATGATTTCATGGGAAGTTTCCAAACTGAAAACTCTATTTGCACAAGAATATAATAATCCTCTTCCTTGGTTCCTGATGCTTGAGAATAATCTATCCAGTGAAGCGGGAAGAAGGTGCATCTCCGCGCTCTGGATTCAGACACCTGGCTTGGCATGCATGCAGTAATTTAGCTATCACGCCTGGGCGTTCTGAAGCATGGTACTTTATAACCAGAGCTTTTGCTTAGCCCACTATACTGTAATTTACACTGGCTTGGCAAGACAACTTAAATATGTGTGGTATCTGTTATTGGAATGAAAAGATTACAGTATTTACAAATAACAGGCGGTTGTTAAACCTCTTCTGTTGGAATGTTGTACAGATACACGGCTTCTCTGACCTGCATATGAACTATTTCCCATGCCCACACTGGGAGCAAATCTAGACGCAAGCTTACCAAACAAATATACTCAAATTGGACAGTGTTGGGTAACATAAAGTTTACACATGTATTGTTAATTCTTAAAATGTTCATTCCGCTCGAGTTATGTGCAGAAAGTGAGCAAATCTTCAGGGGCCATTGTGGCATGAATGCCTCAGATGTTTTCACATCTCTCTCTCTCTCTCTCTCTCTGTATAGGCTTAGCGCTGGTTTTATACAAATTGCAATACATCCTCACACTTTAGGTGTTAAATTAAAAGCAGTGATTTTGAAACAAACCGAGGAAACGATGTGTGAGAAAAATAAGTGCGGGAATTTAAAAAAAAAGGGGGCGTGGAAGGGGGCATTGCAGAGTAGAAAATTAATAGAAATTGCACCTTAAAACAGCATTAACATCTTATGAGGCCCATTCATTAGGCAGCCAAGTGTTAATCCATCATTGAGAGTGTAGCATGAAGGACAGTCTCTGATAGGAGCCTGGCAGAAATAATCGCACATTTCTGAAATTAAAATTCAGAGGAGGACCCATGCATCAAGAGCTAGCGAGAGGATGTGAGATAATAAAAGCGATGAGGCTAATAATAAATAACAGGCGCAAGATGAGTGCCATAAATACAGCAGAGGAGAGGCAGACATTAGCACAACAGTGCGCTTGACAGTGTGATAATGCAGGGTAAATACATGCTGTTTATTCATTTGGCCTGCCACTTTCAATGTAGTTTAAGCAGAGACTGGGGGTGACGGGGGAAGCTTGAAGAAATATACCCTTAATATGCTACGATTAACAGCAAATAACACTAGCAATAAAACCTAACGCGCATGCCACTCATTCTGCAACACATATCGTCACAGGAAGAAAGGTGATTTTCACCGCTGCTGGATGTTAGGAGTAAAAGCTGCAGTTTGTTCTGACTGTCCAAAAATAAATAATTACATGATTTTCCAAATACGTAATATATTGTTTAAAGACTGATAGTTTCAGCTGCTGGAAATCTGATATGCCAACTGGCTGTGGTCTAATGCTGATGTTCTTCTTTTGTTGTTCCTGTATCATTTAATTAAAAAGGACAGAAAGTATAGAGTGGTCAGAAGAAAGGTAAACTGGATACTTTGACCTATAAATGCTGAGTAATAAAGTTAAAGCTGATGAATTGTCATGTATCACCTTGTGTGTGTTTGTTGGGGGTCCAGATGGAGTTGATGTTTGTTTGGAGGGGGGGTACTGGGGGGTGGGGGTGTTGTGAGGGGTTGCCAGGAGTTTGTGACAACATTTGTCTTGTACTTAATTTCTACGTAAAGTTGTAGCTTTGATTCAAAATAAAATGAAATAAAAACACAATGTTTGTGTTTGGTTATTGTTGTTAAGGTTAGAGTTTTTAATGAACTGCATAGATAACTGTGTCAATGGAAGGATGTATGTGTATATACAAGCAACCTTCTTTTTCCCTATTCCTATTTCCTAATTACTTATAATTTAATTGAACTGATTAAATTCTGTCTTTAAATGTACATACATTTATAGAATGTATTTAAATGACTGATTAATATTCATTATATTAATAATATATTAATTTAAAAATAAATATAAAGATTATAATCTAAATACTGATACAGATGGAATTGTAAGTTGTAAATTAACTAGACAGATAGATAGATAGATAGATAGATAGATAGATAGATAGATAGATAGATAGATAGATAGATAGATAGATAGATAGATAGATAGATGGCAAACTAAGAGCATTTATACAACATGAACTTTGCGAGCTACAAGTAATTTAGACACGTCATTAAATTCCTCTCAGTCTTGTGCCACACTACCATACTAATGAAAACAGAGCAGAGGAGAATAACACACTTCCTCTATCTAGTCTTCGCCAGACAGCAAATGACAGGCGGTTCACACCACCTTATTACGGTTTGTCCGTGCAATCGTTGCATATGCATTAGTGTAGTAGACTGGTCAGGAAGTAGCTTTAGCAGGGAGTCTCACTGGGCTGGTCTTAAATCAGCAGCAGCATGGCAGGAATCTGACAGGCCACTATAGCTTTATCTGAAGGTTTGTTTTTGATTCATCTAGGCTACTGTTTATGCACAGCAGATGAATATCACAACCCTCTTCTCAACCCCCAGCTTAAGTCAAGGCCTTGCCCAAGCTCTCAGCCTTGCACCAGAGCCCCTTTCTCGCTCACTTAATTGATTCTGCTGGGGCAGCCAAAAAAGTGAAATACACATCTCATTTTTTATTTAAGCTCCCTTTGATATAGGCAATATCTAAAAAGGGTTAATATGTATTGGGTTAATCTCAGGGGTAAGTTTAAAATTTCATGGAGGACTGACCAAAAAAAATGCAAGTTAAAGGAAGACTGCTCTCTAATGCTGCCTTTGAGCATTGTGCGGTCCAAAAGTCAGCGTAAGAATAAAAACACCTGACAAAGTGTGTGTAAATGGGGGGGGGTTGTTTGGCAAAAACTGTTTGCAAAAAAGTATGATTTCCAGTCAGTTTGCAGGTAACTATCAAAGTGAAAATAATTAAAAAATAATTAAATCCATTTATTAGGTGCAAAAAGGGGTGAAGAAGAAAGGGGTGTAAAACAGTGGAGTGTAAATGAGAGGGGTGAATAGGAGTCGAGCACAGAGTTGTGTAGAGGAAAAGAAGGAAAAAGAGGAGAGGAGAGAGAGGAGAGGAAAGGAGAGTTGAGTGTAAAGGAGAGAAGAAGAAAAGAGAGGAGAGAATAAGAGTGGACATGAGTAAAAGAGAAGAGAAGAGAAGAGAAGAGAAGAGAAGAGAAGAGAAGAGAAGAGAAGAGAAGAGAAGAGAAGAGAAGAGATGAAAAGAAGGGGAGAGTGGAGTGTAAGGAGAGGAGAAGAGAGGAGAGGAGAGGAGAGGAAGAGGAGAAGGAGGGGAGAGTGGCGTATAGAAGAGAAGAGAAGAGAAGAGAAGAGAAGAGAAGAGAAGAGAAGAGAAGAGAAGAGAAGAGAAGAGAAGAGAAGAGTGGCATTTGGAGGAGAAGAGTGGAGAGGAGAAGAGATGAGAAAAGAGGAGAGTGGAGTGCAGAGAAGAGGAGAGGAGAGGGGAGAAGAGGAGAGGAGAGGAGAGGAGAGGAGAGGAGAGGAGAGGAGAGGAGAGGAGAGGAGAGGAGAGGAGAGGAGAGGAGAGATAGGAGAAACTGCTGTTCGAGGAGAACACAGCAGAGGAAGGCACTGGGCCTCTGCTCCCAGCATATTCATAAATCAGCTTTTTCAGGAGCTGTCAGCTGTTCCATAATGAGGGTTATTATTCAGGCAGTGTGTCAAAGCTACCATCAGAGGAGCATCTCTGCAAGGCCCTCTCACTCTGCTCCTCGTTAAATAAACAGCAGCATACACAAAATGGCAAACAAGACGCAGGTCAATCTGATACAGAGCAAGGCCATGTGGGCCTCTGGAGTAATTTACCCTACGGGAATCGCCCACAACCAGGGAGATGGATGATATCAGTACCTCTGTAAAAGATTAATGGAGAGAAAAGACAAAAAAGAAGGAGAAAGCCGAGAGTTAGATAGAAGGGGTAGAAGAAGTAGATAGAAAATCTGGAAGAAGGTTGTTATATATTTAGAATAGAGCGGAGGAAAATAGTTTAGGTTAACATGTCAGATATGTTTCTGGCAACACTGAAATACTTAATTAAGGATTAAAAGCAGATTATTTTTTCCCATAGTACAAAGTATCATAATGAAATGAAATGAAATGAAATGAAATATTATATATCAATTAACTGTAATTTACTATTTACTATTTTATAATTTACTATGATGGTGCAGTTTATATGCAAATGCTATTACACCTAAACAGACAATAGGTGAAAAATGATAAAAAGAAATAAATCATTTCCTGCAATGATGACCATCAAAATATCAGATCATGAGGCAAGTTGGGGGAAAAAAAAATTCTCATATCACTTTAATTTGACCTCTTATTGATAATGGTCTAATATTAACGCTTTCAGAATGCCTTCCATCAAAAATTCATCCTCTTATTGCTGTGTTAATATCTGGCAGTGCCCTCAGAGCTGAGTCTAGGATTAATTTTGAATAGTGAGGAGAGCAGAGGACAGCATGCGGGTGAGGAGTGAGCGGGATCACAAATGAACGAACAAATGTCCGCTAAACACCAGAACGTTCGCTCGTCGGAAAAACTACCTGACCCAAATACTGCTGCCACTGTGAAACCTGCACAGTTTAAAAATGCTTATTCATAATCAATCTGATTTCGCCAAGAAAGCCAAAACATATTTATGTAATTATTTACAGTATTTGGAAACACTAAAATTAATTTTTAGATTAAAATAGTAATCCTCCATGCTCTAAACTCAGTCCAACTTAATCAACACAAATACAAAGTATAACCCTTGCTCTGCACCGAAGTGGAACTTTTTAAACTGATTGCATTTAGCGAGTCTCCTGGGTGGTGAAATCAATGACTTCATATGGTGAGTAGATGAGTGAGATGTATCACTATGTCACAGGCCATTTCTCAAGCTGCCATAATTACTGTAGCCAGAGGAGTCATCATCGCACGGTCCAATTCAAGGACAAAGGAGGCTTTGCCTGTTCTTTTTTACTCATTTTTAAAGAGGAGAGAATTCAAAACTCTAAACAGTAAGGGGTACTCATCCTAGGTATTGATTTTCATCTCACCTACCTGAAGGCGACAGATTAATCTTTTACATCTGTGATTTGCAGACAGGCCTTCACGCTGTGCAAAGGCACTCGGAAAAAAAAATCACCAGCTTACCCAACTCCAATTAATGAATTTGTCGTTGCAACACAGGGGTGCCGCTTTATGTTTGTCAAAGTACATTTGAGCATCACCACCATGGTAATTTGCACCATCTGTTCTAACTAAGGGGAAAAAGAGAGAGCGATGCAAAGTGCTGGAGTCCTAGAACACTCCACGCGAGTGGCTCAGCCATGTCTGGAGGACATGAAGAGAACATATGTTGTCTTCTAACCCGCAGGCTGACATTGAAGATGAGGAAAGACAGTACTTCATGGCAAATGTTGTCCCCGAAGAAAGACTGCCAGAACCTATATGGCTCAGAGTATTGACAGGTCTCCTGTGGACAGCCCGCACACACAGGTTTACACACAGTAATAGGCAATGCCACTCTCTCTGTCCTGCACAGTGTGAGGAGAAGGACAGCAGAAGAGTCCTAAACAGCCTGGACAGATCAGCCTCGCCTGGAGAGACTGAGAACACGTTCAAGTCCACTGAAAGACACACTCCAGTCTTTCAGCAACTTTATATTCAGATACATGGAAACCCGGGGATTTCTCACTTCTCTGACACCATATTTGATCCATTTACACAAATGATGTGCATTATAACTTGCTATGAAACAAGCAGGTTTAATTGCAGTGTTGATGTAAGGGTAGACCCAGCTCCCTGTTTGACGTCTTTGGGATAATGATGGATGATAGTGAGATGGACTGCTGCCATTGGAGACTGTCGAGCTGGAACAGAAACACCAGTGATGAATAACAACTCAGAAGCCCTTTTTTCCCCATAGGAGACACAACTCTAGCACAAAAGGCAAGAAGTTGACAACCCACTACTTCTGAGCCAAGAGAAAGCCACTTCCGTACAACTACACCTATTACACCAATTAGAATCAGGACAGAAACAGCAACAGAAAATTCAACCCTCGGAGTTAGACACCAGGATTATGCATTTTAATGTCTCTTTTATCCAAATTCATTCCATATTTAAGAGGTAAAAAACAGCGCACGGCAAACAAGATGCAGAAATTCACTCCAAATTTGAATTAATCTGGAATAAACAGGTAAAAACCTGCTTTCTTGTGCTGTTAAAAAGTTTTTATATAACACAATGACATTGCTAGACATATTAAGGTGGCTTTCTTTATGGAAGGAGTCTCCAGTGTCAGAGCTTTGGCACATTCAATGAGTTTTCTATCATGAGAGAGGCTTCAGAACAGAGGAAGCTTTCTGGTTTGTTGGTGACTGCAGTTTTTCAGCCTATTAACTTCAGAGGGAATCGGGAAAACAGTTGACTGTTTATAGCTGCTTTATCATAAAGACATACAGTTGAGCAGGCTCAGTACCCTCAGTAGACAAACAGAAGCAAGACTTCATGATGTTTTAACAGGTAAAGCTGATTAGACATGCAGTGATGGTGATATGGGCCTGATGGTTCATGTGATATTATGGATATGGATGTAAACATGATAATTATCTATCTTACACACATGAATTAGACAACCATTATGATCTACTAATAATGATGCATAAACAATCTATTGTTGTAGCTGTTTGTTTGATTTTTCTGTCTTTACATTTCAGTGCTCATTTCAGAGCTTTGGGTTTTCGATAAAGAGCACATCAGAATTCATTACTGCTTTGGACTTGCATTGGCCTAGATATATATATATATATATATATTTTTTTTTTTACAACACCATCCCAGAGAAACCTCAGCTAGAAGCACTCTTCTCATTCTCCTACCACTGTGAGTAATCTCTTAAATCCAATATGTCAGATGCTGAAAATGTCTACCACTATTTATTATATATTTACTGTACTATATATTTATATATTTTAAACTACAAGGTGTGATGGTAAAAGTTTGTCAAAAATAGTGTGAGTTCTGACACAGAGACTTGATCTATTTCCAAATTCACTCCATATTTAAGAGTTGATAAACAGCACATCGCAAACAAGATGCGGAAATTTACTTCAAAACTGAATTAAACTGGAATAAAGAGGTATTATATATGAATTTCTACCTCTATGTTCAAATCACACAAATGTGTTCTCATTTCTATATTAAAAACACACTCACAGGGATTTCTAACAAAAAATAAATGCATTATAAAAGTTCTTATGTAACACAATGACACGGATATGTGTATGGAAGGAGTCTCCAGGTTTTGTGACATACCTCCATATCACTGAATTCTGGTGGAGTTTTTCAGGGTTTGGGGATGGCCCCTTCCTGTTCCAACATGTCTGCGCACCAGTGCACAAAGCACGGTCCATAAAGACATGGATGAGCGAGTTTGGTGTGGAGGAACTTGACTGGGTCCTGACCACAACCTGATAGAACACCTTTGGGATGAATTAGAGTGGAGACTGCGAGCTATTCCAAAACTGGGATGTCTGCTTTTACATGCACATGAATTTAATATGTAGTTGGCCCGCCATTTGCCGCTATAACCGCTTCAACTCTTCTCTGAAAGCTTTCCATAAGGTTTAGGAGTGTGTTTATGGGAATTTTTTGACCATTCCACTAGAAGCACATTTGTGAGGTCAGGCCCTGATGTTGGACAAGAAGGCCTGGCTTGCAGTCTCCGCTCTAATTCATCCCAGAGATGTTCTACAGGGTTGAGGTCAGGACTCTGTGAAGTTCCTCCACACCAAACTCGCTCATCCATGTCTTTATGGACCTTGCTTTGTGCACTGGTGTGCATGTTGTCATGTTGGAACAGGAAGGGGTCATCCCCAAACAAGAAATTGTCCAAAATGTCTTGGTATGCTGAAACATTAAGAGTTCCTTTCACTGGAACTAAGGGGCCTGAATTCAATGATTTGGAGGAGTGTCCCAAAACTGTAATGTAGTGTATTTTAAATTACAAGGTGTAATGGCCGAAGTTTGTCAAAGATAGTTCTGACACAGAGATTTGATCTATTTCCCACCAGTGAGAAATTACACTCTACTGTTTGTTTGTGATGCCATAGATCAAGCTGGCTCCATAAAAAATAAAATTAAAACAAAAAAACCTGAATGGAAACAATCCAAAAACTACCTGTGCTTCTGTAAGGACACTTTAGTCTGCCTATGCCACCTGCTGGAACAGTCAGCTAAAGATGATGAAGTCAGTCCACACTGTTTCTTTGCTAAGCTCCAATGCCATGTCCGGCTCTTATCGGAGCTTGCAAGAACTGTGTAAAGTGCTGGATTCGTTTAAGAAGTCTGCAGACTGATAGCAGGCAGGGATCCTACTAGACTCCAGCATGTGTTCAGGGTTTAAGGCATGCAGTCAAGAACAGAAAGATGTCTGGCAAGCACAAATCTGTCTTCAGTTTACAAATTTCATTGGCACCCTTGATCTCTTCACTGACAAAACTCAGTCTCATGGCTACAAGGCAGAAGCAGCTCTATTTTCTGCAGTGTTCAGCCAAATAAAAAAAAGAACTTTGGTAGTTTGTCTTGGAAAACAAATAAAAAATGTTTTATTTACAGACAGAATGAAACATACTTAGGCATAAATGATTATGATTAGTAGTAGTAGCATGATGATGATGATGATGATGATGTTGATTAATTTCTAAGAATGCTGTTTCAAAGTTTTTTTTCTTTTGGAAGACAAACATTTATACTGGTACATATGAACTGGTTACATCAGCTGGCAGTCGCTGTGACATATTAATATACTGTACAAGAAACTGTGAGAAACACCATGTTTACCATAAACAGGAGCAGAACTGAACTGATCCCCAACAGTGACACTCAAGCAACCATTTTCCTGTCTGTTATTCACTGTTTCCTTTACATTTCATATTATTATTAACCAAGAGATGGCTGAAGAGCTGGCCAATAAAATGATCTGAGTACAAGAGTATTATACACAGACACTTTCAGCTCTTGCTAAAAGATACTGTAAATTTTGAACATATTAGCATTTAATTAAAGTTATTAGAGTGATTTGTTACAAAATTATTGTGCAAAAAGTTAATGTGAATATTGAATAAGTACAAATTCATCAGACAGTCAGATTTCTTTTCATACCTCTTGTACTTCATCTCAAAGTAAACCAATAGTTTACCTAGTACAAATATAATTGCATAATTTTTAATATATAAACTGTCCACAAGTGGACTTCTCTTAACGTATTCATACATGGAAAGCCAAGCAAAGCCAACTGAATCAAGTTTACAAATTTTACAATTTATTTTTCAGTCAACCCAAAATACCTACGTTGCCTTTGGCATGCGTTCAAAAGCTACCTGCTTTTTCACACGTTTTTTTATTGAGAGATTGGTGGTGTGGGTGGTCTGTTCCATTTTTAGCCCAAGCTTGGTGGCATGACTTCCTGTGAGGACCCTTGACCCTTGTAAATTGGTAATATTGGTAATATTTTTGGTTGGCTGGAACAGCCTTAAGAACTCACCTCCAGAACAAATAAAATTTGTATGCTGAGGTTCCACTGTATACTAGTACTGGTCTCTTAAAGTACACTTATATTTTTAGCCTATAAAATGTGTAACAGTGTATTGTTCTGCAAGTATACATACATTTTAAACAGATAAACTGTCCAAGGTGCACTCTTCTTATAGTATATGTACATTTTTAACGAATAAAACATACACTAGTGGGCTTCTTATCATGTATACTTATATATTTAGAATATAAAATGTATACTAGTGCACTTCTCATTAAGTATGCTCATATTTTTAACATTAGCATGCATGCAGTGAGTCAGGTAAAATATGTGAATGAACCTGACACATCATCATCTTGGCAGATCTGAGAAAGTCTGAGATGTTTGTTGAGATTGCTACCGAAACTCAAAAGATGATCTAAAGAGATTACTGTGGTCTTTTTCCTCAGAAGAGTAACCTAAAAGAGGTCAGAATAACCACAAGACCTCATCTTACTTCTATCAGATCTCTGTTATCTATAGCTCTGAACTTATAGTGATGAACCGGTGTCCCATCTAGAGTGTATTTCTGCCTCAGGCCCAGTGTATCCCGAGGTCCCAGGCTAAAACACTTACTGAAGACAAATCAATACAAATATTTTTGTATTTGACTAACATCGAGGTGGTGTGGCTGACTTAAATTCTATACGTTACAATAAAATGAGTTTTTCCGATTCCTAATTCAAATTCCACATCAATCAGGACACAGCCTTCAGCTTCAATTCCCATCAAATTCCAAGTGAACAGGAGATTATATTTTAGATTTGGCACATTGTCCTTTTTCTTAACACAAAAAAAGCTTAACGGGCACACAAAAAAGGAAGACATTTAGAAGAAAAAAGGGGGGAAAAATAACGAGTGGCACACAGACAAATTAGCTCTGACTGCTCAACAAGGAGCACATGTTGACAAGGAAGAGCATTGATCTGATTTGCTGACATGAGCAAAGGAAAAGCGAGACAAAACAAATCTAATAATCTTTTCCATCAAGAGGAAATTGCAGGCTTTTTCCTCACACTGGGACCCCCCTCGGCTTAAATCAATCGCTAACAAACGCCATTCGCAGGCTGGAGCACGGGGGAATAAACAGCAGCTTTTACTTTCATTCAGCACTACGCCTGGGGAGAGGACAACTTTCATCCATCACCTTCAAGTGTCGCGCACACAGCAGCACCTTGGAACGAACGCACACACACACACACACACACACACACATATACACACAGGTTATAAAAACATGCTAAAAGGTGCTCCCATGAAGTACTGTGAGACGATGCTCTCTGGAAAATGACCAGATACATCAAAAGTTCACAGCTGCCACACACCGACTTGGACCAATCTTCTTTAATTAAGCCACTCAGTACCTACTTCAAATAAAAAAAATAAATAAAAAAAAATAAAACAGCTTTTGACAATCCACTAATAATTCAATTTAGCAGACCAGCACAGTGGATTGCCATTAGTTTCGAGGATGTGATTTAAGATTGATGACTTGTGCCCCTTGGGAGTCTGTTTCATGAGGGTGTGTGTGAGGGAGGGGGAGCGCTGTTGGCCTAGAAGCAGTACAGGAACAGGCGTGGGAGTCGAGAGAATTTTAGTTTAGAGTTGATTTTCTTAAAATTTGAGTTGACTAATGTGACAAGTCGCAGCTGTGAGCTGCAGAGCGCCAGGCGAAGAAACGCTCGCCTTGTCTCCTCCAGGCTCCTCACAGTGACATGGCAGTGACAGAGAAGGCCCTTCCTCACACTCACACACACACACACACACACACACACAATATACAGCGCTGTTCAGCCATCAACCTGCCGTCACTAACACAAATTACAGAAGGGAGAGAGAGAGAGAGAGAGAGAGAGCACTTATTACCATAGCCATAGTTCCATGTACTAGATTGCTGACAAGGAATGGGTCACTGCAGTGACAATCTTCAATAATTCAAAAAAACACAAGAAAGTGAAAGAAAGAAAGCGAGAGCGGATAAGTCAGTGGAGAACGGTAGACGGTATATATGGATGGATACCAGCTCCTTGTCATATTGCTGCGTTATCAAAAGCAACACAGTGCATCATGTACAAGTTACAATATAGCAAAAAGCTTCATTGCCTGCTTACATCAGCGCTATACAGTACTTGTCCTCTTGGCACGTCTGCTAACATTTGCATCTAGCTGCCATCGCTACTGGATGTGAAACTAATTGTGGTTTGGAGAACAGGCCTAACTGCGACACTCAGACCACCAAACCGAGCGACTCTTTTCATCATTAATAACCGGCTTCCACCGAATCCCTGACCAGTGCAAGTCAGAAAGCGAGGCCCTTTATCCAGGAGCGCCTTTCAAAAACGACTTAAGGACAGCGCAAGCAAACAGAGCCGAAAAACGCCGCCCCTGATGAGTGAGCACTAGAATTGGTTTCATGCTCCAGCGCAGCCGTTAAGACAAAGCACCTCAGGAGATAATTATTGTGTCAAGCATCCACTGGGCTGGCCGCTGATGATTGGCCAATATTTAGCTTTAATTAAATCAAAGCAGAAATGTAATTTCTCCTGAGTGATCTTTACGCACAGAGTCAACTTTCAAAAAACACAATGTGAGTGTTAATGCCTTCCCTTTTCACTTCTTTTTTTTTTCCTCCTGCCTTTCATGTTTCGACAACACCACATTCGGGTTTTTTAATAGACTTCGAGCACAGGAGGCAGGAGCTTTAAAGCTAATAATTTGCAATAATAAACGTATTTAACAATAAAGACACTGTATAAAGTATGCGGCGCTAATATTTTTAAGAAAATCAAAAGGCTTTCTCGTGTCATCCGTGAATTCAGCGTTTAACTACGGTGTTTCCTCATAAAGCTTTCTCATGTTTTTTGCAATGCTTTCACTTAAAACATTAATAACGGACAAAAAAAACTGTTATTTTTTTTCCACCCTTCATAATTTAGTCCTAACCCACTCTGAAAGCATGAAGGGGCAATACTATTGCATGGCACATGAGCAGCCTGGGAGTATGGAATGTTTGATGATAATTATAAAGTAAGCTATTGATCTTGCTGCTTTAATATGTTGTGAAAGCTTCACTGTTTGACTGCCTTTTTCATTAGCCATCACTGGCTCACCGTGTGTGTCTTCAGTGGCAGGGAATTAAAGCAGCCCCTCTCTCTGTTTGGACTGCATGGATGGAGCCAACCAAGAAAGGTCAATACAAAATTAATATGGGCATTAATATTTTTAATGCAAACCTGAAGCACACATGCTCATAGTTTTGACCGAAGGCCGCACAAAGTCACACACGGGGCTTCTGTAATGGCGTCACGTGCGGCACACCTGCGAGCGCCTGGCATGCGTAATGCGTAAAAGGATTGTAAAAGAGAAAACTTGTTGAAAAGCAGTGACACACAATCTCCATCGCAGTTTTTTTCTATTGTAAAACAGCAGGGAGAAAGTGTTTCAGGAGAACAAACAAACATTTAAAGGTTGCCTGTATGGTTTGGAGGTTTAATTACGTTTATGATTTCAGGGAAGATTTGAGTTTAATATATAAACAGTGCTGGGTGTAAATGTGCTTAATACACATTTACGTGTTCCAAAAACAGGCCGTAATTGCATGGTAATTATTGAAGGCAGTAAAACACAAGCTGGGGAGAGAGAGAGAGAGAGAGAGAGAGAGAGAGAGAGAATACATGAAAGCTACGGAGCCTGGTGACATTCAGTTTTCCCAGGATAAAATGATGGCTTGGTAGAAGAATCCCCATCTGTGTGAATATACCTGCTGTTATTTATGGGATTCTTGTCTAAAAATACACACTGCAGATGCCAGTAATTAATCCAACACACAATTAGATATTGTTCCAATTCACAGCTGAGTGCAATTACCATAGAGGGGTTCCCATAGATCATGCTGGCAGTGGTGTAGATTTGGCAGCAAGAGCACTAATTCTAATCCTTAACCCGAGGCCGCTTGCACAGGCCTCCTTTAATGATCCTCTAAATGATGTTGATGGAGAAATAATCATTTTTCCATTGAAAGACTTTCAGACACTGATTAACACAGCCTCAGACCATGTAATTTGTATGTGTTGTGCTTTTCTCCGAAGTGTAAACATCGACGACCTAGCCTGTACGAACTGATTCGAGCACTTCTGCGTTATAATAATGAGTGCTGCTTTAAAAGGTTAAAATGTGCCATTAGGCCCTTGTTAAGACACCAGCGAAGTGGAGGAAAGGCCCGTTTGTGGGTAGAGGTGCTCTGGAATAGCGAGCGGTGGTTAGCAGTGCAGCTCTGCTTATCGGTGTGATGCTTCGCTGACAGCTCTGACCTCAGCCGTTCCCAAACGTCAATCCCAGTCTGGCTGCATTGGCTTTCTTTGTAGATCTTGCACATCTTTTTATTTTAAATCCACTCTCATTACAGTTCCCCTCGGCCAGTCAGCGGGAAAAGCCCTGCTGAAAGTTGGGGAGGTAATTGAGCGTATCTGCTCCTCCACTTTACAGCCAACCCTGCTCGTATTTGCCTAGATTCCAGAATTCCAGATGTGGCGGCATCACTTGAGCATTCATGTCTGGACAGTGGGCGCAAGGCCTCATTATCAGCCAGCAGAACTGTCAGAAGAAAAAAAAAGCAAAATGCTGCTGTAATATAATCTGGACACTGGACATTTCCCCCTTTTAATGATGGTCTGACTCTTTCTCTGCTCCCCTGCTCTTTGCAGTCACGAGTCAAAGCCAAAAAATGCAAGGCCATAGAGTCTGCTGTATAATATGATATTGATCTTCAGCCGTAGGCAATTCCAAAAGTGCCATTATCCCCAATAACAACCTGAACAAGACAAACAATCCTGCCCCCCCACTCAAACAAAAAAGTGCTATAAATGAAAATTAGGATTCACTAAGCAAAGTCTAACATCTGTTAGCTAGTTAGACTTGGTTAATAGGCAAAATCATTAGAATTCTGTCTAGTTTTTAATCCCTCTGCCTTCCGTTCTTTATTCGTTTCTGTAAAGTGGGAGTTGTGCTACCCTCAGGCAGAGGAAGCAATAATGTGAGCCCTGGAGAGCCATTCACAGGGAAAAGAGATAGGACTGGAAGAGGCTCGGCAGCTCTCCACCTGGGCGCCTGGGAGGCTAAACGGCAGCGATATCGCTTATTAAACCATCTGCCTGATGCTAATTAGATTATCGCAGATAAAGAGAAGGAGTTTTCTTTGTACATTTTAATGAGATAATGTGTCAGGCGATTGCGCAGCGAAGATGGATGTAATTTGGTTGGTGGGAGCGTGCCCAGGTAGTAGAAATACAGGTGGAGGTGTACAAGCGAGCAGATGCAGTCAGAAGTGATTAATAGCACGTAGCCAACAACATCTTGCTTGCATAAGGGGAATAAAAAAGTGGGAAAAAAAACAAAAACAGTGTCACGGCACACCCCAAGCCCACTTACTGCCTGGGAAAATAAAGCCTACTCTTCATCATGGACCTCTGAGACTTGTAACATCTACATAGGACACAGCAGAAAATAGCAAACTTTACTAGTGGATAAAAACAGCACCCAAGCATACCTGCACTGACTCCACTACAAATGTCCACCACAAGAGCAGTGTTTCTCTCAACAATACAACAGGACATGAACCACTGAACATCCAAGCAGGTGTTTTCAGCTGTCCAATATTAATTATATTAACAAACACTTCCTGGAAGCCCTGCTTCCTTCCTCTCATGTGCTCTAAGCTCGAAAAGGAGTGATGTGGTCTTTTGACACAAAAAGATAAAACATGCCTACAACAAAGTGTCAAATCTAACTTTTTTCCAAAAATGTTAATAGTGATGATTAAGACAAAGTGATTAAATGTGCTATTTTTTTAATCTGTGCTCCCCTGGGCTCTCCTGCTTAACACTGAAAATGTCAGTTATGTAGACCTTAAACAGCCAATTTGTAAAAAAAGAAAAAAGAAAAAAAAAAGAAAAAAAGAAAAGAAAGAAAGAAATAAAATAAAATAAAATAATTTATGTATTAATCCAAATTATTATTATTATTATTATTATTATTATTATTATTATTACAGCTATTACTAATAATAATATAGTAAAAATGAATAAATAAATATATTATTTTATTTTTTGCAAATTATATTATTATTATTATTATTAATATTATTAATATTAATTATAATATTAATAATAATAATATTATTATTATTAATATTATTAATAATAATTAACCATCTGCCTGATGCTAATTAGATTATCGCTTATAAAGTGTTTATTTACTATTGAATTACTGCCATTATACTTAAAAATCCAGCATCCAGCTGAGCTTGTGTCTCCCGCAACTCTCCTTAAACCTGAAATTGTTGAAATGCTAATTTTCCTGTTTCCAGTTCAAAACAATTAAACCATTTATCTCAATATTTTCAAATGAAAAACTGCAATCAGGGGAAAATCCATATGGCACAAGCCGAGCACCTGGTTCTTCTTTTGACATAAGCAGATAAATTTCAACAGGCCAGTCTTAGAGCTCGGCTAACTAATGAGGGAGAAGCTATCGATTAGGACTGTCACAAATGGAGAACATAAAAGTACACATTCCATAAGGGACTTCATATTCTGTTCAGCTAGAGTAAAGGTTAAGTGCTGAGGAATATTGCCAGGATCAATAAGTGACTGCAACTTCACATATGACCTGCTATACCATCCCACTACATCTTCCAATAAAGTGATGCACAAAATGCCACACAGCGTGTGCACACGTTTGCGTAATATGTGAGGAAGTCTTGGAAATAAGCTGAAAAAAGAACAAATTCAAGGGTTTGCTGGTCAGTGCTCACTGGTGTGTCTTTGCTGTCATCTAACATACAACAGTGTAAATTGGAGCTTATTAAAATTTAATAACCATCACACAGTGGCTGTTTCACAGTAAATAACAAACTCAATTTCCTTCTGTTATGGCAAGAGAGGCTCCTTAAGCAAGACAAATGAATGGTTTGCAGCACAGTCTAACAACATTAACTGGCTAATTAAACAACAAAAGAGGATGCTGGCAGTCCTCACAATAATTATGCAATGTGGTTTAATGAAAAGGTTAACTATGCGTGAGGAAAAGGATGTCTTTGTCTCACTGCCAAGATGGGTAGGCGAGGAAAAAAACAACACTTTGCACTTTTTCTCCCACTAAGCAACCCAAAAGCAGTCCCCATGTGCTCCTAAGGCATGTGAGGACATAGACAGAAACCGTCTCTTAGTGACACAGACCCAAAGTGTCCACAGTTGTAGCTAGAGATACATGAATAATATTTAAGATTTGGCACAGAACCACAATGGCTTAGCTGTAAGATTAACCATAACATCATACGGACAATTAACCCTTTTTACCAGTACACTGACATTATGTTCCACTGGCGGAATTAAACTGACATTTTCGATCAGTGTAAACAAATTAATTATTTTAAAGTCTGATATAGAATTAGTGTTGGCTTTCTGTGAGACCTCTGTTAGATAACCTTTACACAGAATTTTAGTGGTTGAAGATAACAGCTTCAAATTTTAGATGCTTATGAACAAGAACTTGGGGGATCTCAGAGAGCAGAAATGGTTATGATATCACCATACTTTGAAGATAAAAACATCTGTGGGGGAAAATAATTTTTTTTTTTACTTTCTATGAATATATTGCCCCTAGTAGTCTAGACAAAACCTGAAAAACTACAAATTTTTTACAAAGTGTCTACTTTCATATGAGCCATTAAGCACCATTGAGAAAGAATTTCTATGCTGAATTTGGACACAACAATACAGGCCCAAATTCCTTTTTTTGGCCACTGGTAAACAGTTAAAGTTGTATACAGACTCCAGTTTACTGTATTCCCAAAGCTAGGAAGCCATGTTTTACTGTACCTTGTACAAACAAGCCCTATCCTGCTTTTCCCAAACTACCCCTACTTGGTCAATCTCACCGTCAACCCCCAACCACCCACCCTCACCCTCTGCAAATGTAATTGCAGTCAAGGCAGTAGTTGAGAGGTGGCAGTTACTATTCTGACTGAGTACATTTACATAAACTAAGCCTATAAATATTCCATTAATTGATAATGCAAATGGCCTTCATTCTGACAGACTGTAGGCATAAACTGCTGGATCACTACCACTGCTGCTACATCTCTATCAACATCTCAATCACAGAGCCACCAACACTAACTGTCTTATTTAATTCAGCAAACACAGTAATACATCAATAAATATTCAAAATAATAATTATTAAAACTTATATTTAACCCTAATGAGTGAGCCAAAGGTAACAGGGGCAAGGGATGATATTAGTAAGAAACCAGACTCAAAAGGGAACCCATCTTCATTTGGGTGATCCCAGAGAGTGTGATTATAAATCATTACTTTTCTGTAACTGTGTGCTCTATAGTCAATTGCAATTGTGTCAGCAGGGGCTTCTGAGCAACTTAAAGATATAAACATCAGCATAATTTCTTTCTAGTTTTAAAATGAAGCCTTTTCTGTTGAAGTTATCAAATGTTCTTGACTTGAGAGTAAAATTGATCATGGCAAGTGCAGTCCACAGCCATCTCCACCATCACGGCTGGTACTATCTAAAGGATGTCTATATGGGGTCATCCTCAACAGCAATAATTCGGCCTCCAAGCGATGAGACTCCAACCAGAAGTAGGGCATTAGAATGAAATTTTGCACCAACAAAACCAGTTTGATGTGAGACAACGTTAATTTGCAAGCTACAATGTTGCTAGTAGGATGTGGACTACCGATCGGAAAGTTGTGAGTTTGAATCCCAGGTCCACTACTGGGCCCTTGAGCAAGGCCCTTAACCCTAAATTGCTCAGCTGTAAAAAATGAGATAAAATGTAATTCACTCTGGGTAAGGGCACTCTGGGTAAGGGCAAATGCCATAAATGTAAATGACTTCTCTCAGCAGGTGCTATACAGGTCACACTCTCCTTACACAGCACACAAGATTACTGCAAAATCATCCCAGATATTTGAATTCCAAGAGCGTTCATCCACAAACTTTCTTTCATCTGTAACAAAATGTATTTTAGAATTAGTATTTGTAAGCGCAAACAAACACTTTCAATTCTTAGAAGAAAGAGCAAACATTAAGAGCTACTTTAAAGGCAAATGCTGAAATAAACAGTACTTACCAAGCACTGATTTATTAACTAAAGACACTCTAGAGGAGCAGTCAAATACAACCAGGAGATCAATAATGCACACAGAGCAACTGTTAATTATTCACTAAACAGAGTGACACACAAGTCCATTAGTGTTTTTCCTCAGATCAGAAAGATTAGCTTGAGACTTATGATTTATGGCTTGTGGGCTTAAAAAATTTATGAAGAAAAAATATTTATCTTGTGCTGATTGAGAAAGATGCAAATCTCCTCTGGTGAACCCCAGTGGATGATGCCTTTTAGAAAATGGATGTGCTGAAGCCATGCCAAAGGGATTAGGCAATTAAAAAAACAGGAAAACAAGAAGCAGAACTAGGACAGGTAGTGAGTAAAGAGGAAACAAGTGGAGGTCATATTAATGACATCAACCAGAGAATGCAAACAGCTCTGAGACATCACAAGACTGTCTGTGTAAGACTGCTATTTATTTATATGTGTGACGTATATGCTTCTTGTTTTTTAGAGCAGTCTGGCAAGTGTTATGGTCAAGAGGTTTCAGGAACTGGCTGAAGATCATGGGAGTTTGTAGTAGACATAGATGAGACAAGAACTAATGTTGCATTTGCACAGCAAGTGGTTCAGAGCCCGTTTTTATGAAACTTATTATGAATTGTTGTAACTGAGAAAACAAATATATTTGTACAAGATCATTTTCCACAAAATGTAACATTTTTACACGCTCATTATGCTGAGCTAGAAGACCTGCAGTCCTACAGGTTTGTAAATATGGCCACTTTTTAAAACATTCTCCAGGAACACTATCAAATTCTAAAAACAACACACTCTTACAATACTGCCCTATATTCAAACTGTTAGGAAAGTAATCACTGATGGTGGTGTGATGTGGCCTAACATGAGTCACCCTGTACAGGATGCCAGACTATCCACAGGGAAGGTTCATGCTGGACAGGATGGTAGACTATCCACAAGGCAGGGTCCACCCTGGACAGGATGGCATACTATCCACAAGGCAGGGTACACCCTGGACAGGATGCCAGATAATCCACATGTCAAGGTACATCCTGGACATGATGCCAGACTATCCACAAGTCAGGGTACAACCTGGACAGGATGCCAGACTATGCACAAAGCAGGGTAGTCCCTGGACAGGATGCCAATCTATCCACAAGACAGGGAACATCCTGGACAGGATGGCAGGGCACAATCGCACACACAATCAGCCTACAATGCATGTCATTGGACTGAGAGAAGGAAACCATTGTACCCAAAGGAAAGCCCTGAGGTACAAGGAGGACAGGCAAACTCCACACAGACCCCAACCCTGGTGGTGTGAGGCAAATGTGCTAATTACAAAGTCACAATGCTGCCTCATGTAACAGAATGTTTAGGAGTTTTTTATACCCTTTAAAGAGCAACACTGTATACACTAGCACAGCATGGTAGTGCAGTGGATAGTGCTGCACCCTCATAGCTCCAAGGATCCCGGTTGAGCCCTGAGCTCATTTACATTTCTGGCATTTGGCAGATGCCCTTATCCAGAGCAACTTACATTTTAACTCATTTTTATGCAACTAAACATTTGAGGGCTAAGGGCCTTGCTCGAGGGCCCATCAGTGGCAACTTGGTGAGGATTTGAACTCACAACCTTCCGGTCAGGTATCCAACGCCTTAACCACAGTTAAGACCACAGTTTTTTGGTTTCCTGCCACTGTTCCAACTCATGCACGTAGATGGACTGCCTACACTAGATTTCTAGGTGTAAATATGTGTGTTTGAATGTGTGTGTGCACTGGTGTCCCAACCAGCTTGAATTCATCCTCCTGACACAGTGTTACCAGGATAAAGCACTTACTTACTGAATGAATGTCAACTTTTATCAAGTTCTAGTTACAAGTTAGTTCCCTTTATTGCTTTAAATGATATAACAGCTATAAACAACTGTTCTCTCTCTTTTCCTCTCTCTTTCAGCTAATACACTAATAAAAAAAAAAACACAAAGCTTCATGAAACCGAGAAACCACACACCATAAAGTTTCCATGCAGCACAAAAGTTAATGCAACCTTAACAACCTCTAATGCGCTGACACTGACTTATGTCTTCTTGATAAATGTCTAACATTTCCTCACAGAAAGCCTCGCCATATCTATATATGTTATTTTGTTGTTTGTTTTCAATCCACTTATCGTTAGACTTAGCCTTCAGGAGCATCTGCCGTCCCTGTGAATGAGCTGTTACTATAGAAACGATACCACGTTCAAACGAGCACTTTAATATAAACGGTTTGTGGTAATCGGTCATGTTACAGATTAAACTGAACAACACTAGAGTGTGCTTTTAACTATGACATTCACTACACACACACACACACACACACACAGTAAAAATAATATTAAAATGGAAACACGTGAAAAAGAATAGAGATTTACAATTAGAAATTAAATAAAGTATCCTTGTTAAGCTATTCTTAAACTCAGCAAAAAAAAAAGACCTAATTTACTCATTTATCACTGATATAATTACGATTAAAATGGTTTTCAGAAATTTTTTTAAAAACGATTTAGACACAGGAGAAGATAAAGGATAGAAAACATGATGTATTTGCATATATTTAACACTGTTTTTAATAATGCTCATGTTCTCTTCGCATGACAAGATAACTATTATTTCTTTCTATTTACGAAATTACTGTGAAGATGCTTTCACGGCTTATCGCTGTATCACTTCCGACTTATTTATCACACACCTACACAAATGCACACGTCAGAAGTCAAAATCACAGGTAATAATAATGAACAGCTAGTGAATAGTGTGACTGAAAGAAAGATCTCACAAGATCACCAACACATAATTGTGCCTGATATTGGTATAGGCAAAAAGTATGTATGTATGTATGTATGTATGTATGTATGTATGTATGTATGTATGTATGTATGTATTTATTTATTTATTTATTTATTTATTCATTCATTCATTCATTCATTCATTCTCTGGCAAGGTTTTCCTCTCTCTCCTCTCATACTCACTTCTCTCTCTCTCTCTCTCTCTCTCTCTGCTTTATTAATGAGCTCAACACATCCGGATGACTGAGACTGTCACTCATCAAAAAGTCTCTTCACAGCCGACTCCTAGCGTGGAAAGGAATTATTCTATCTTTTTTTTATTTTTTTTCCATATGGACAAGAGGTGATCATTGATTGCCAAGACTTTCAGGTGACCAGACCTTTAAGCCTTATTTCCAGACACCAGATGAATATTGAATACAAAGTGAAGTGAAGCTTTGCCTCCCTGAATCACAGGGTAGAGGATGGAGGCACGTGTGCTGAAAAGAGAGCTGGGTTTTATAGTGTTTGTGTGTGTGTGTGTGTGTGTGTGTATGCCTCAGACAGAACGAGAAGAAAAACAGCCATGGAGTGACATATTTTTCAGCCGTAACTGTTGTTATTCCCCTGTAGCTGCGTGACAGCCCCTGGACAGCTTTTTTTCCAAGATAAGCAATAATCCGCTCCTTTCTTCCCCTAACAAAAACACAATCCCCGAAATGTGATTACACTCTCCGTTTAATTGCTTCTATAATCAAGGCCCTCTCTAGAGCAGACGAGTTGCACATGCAAACAGAAGTTTTGTTCTGCACAGTGTAGCGCGCTGCACCATACAGCTCTAGGGCTAATGGGGGAATTCCTGGCCCTGGCAGGTTTGATGTGAAGCTGTCAGTGACAGAGAGACAGCTGAGCATGTCCAAACACCAAACACAGACCTCTGCACCTCCCCGGCTCCAAAAACAGAATACAGGAACACAGGTGTTTGAATAATAAATACTCATGCCACTCCAGCGGCACTGTGCCTGTAGAGACACGCGCCCAGAAAACAATGTTGATGTGCAGGAAGCTTCTCGTGCAGTCTGTGCTGGAATGAATAAGGTATACAGGGACTTCAATGCTTAGTGCATTGCTTTGGGTGATGCTGTTTCTTGCAGGCTTGGGCTTTGCCTTAATAATCCAGTAAGGTTCCTCTGGGGGCAAGTAATGTCACTCTGATTCCAAAGTTTCCCACCAAATACACCAAACTTTTTATAATTATAATTCGGGTAAAAGGTATCATTTGTAACACAGTCCTGATTATGGAGGAGTGCTCTGTAAAACAGTACACTGCAGTAAATTAAAGCCTCATCAGTGTGACCGAAAAAAAATCATTTAGATTTACAAGAGCAAGAGCCAATATAATTACTATAGTTTGAGATATCAGTTGTGCCGTGATGGATCTGGCAAGGAGAGCATTTTTGTAGATGATGTGTCCATCCTGTGCTGCTATTTAATACTCGGTTAGTCTCCGGGTCGAACATGACAGAAAATCATTAGGCACCGTAGGCTGCTAACTGTCACATGAATGATTGAGAAAGCAGTGAGGCGTTCAGTTTTGTGGCAGTGAAACGTCTGTCCTGAGGAGCAGAGCCCACGAGACCTATGATGAAGCTAAAGAGAGAGAGAGAGAGAGAGAGAGAGAGGTACTACCAGATGAGATCTCACACTGGGGTCAAATGAGCCACTGAGCCAGATGGTGTCTGTCCTGTACACCAAAGATTTTTAAATACCATCTGATAGGTATATTACGCCCTATAAACCCTGTACATCTGCATGGTTAGATGTACGCTCACATGTCAGCCAAATGTCTTAAAATGTCTGCCACTCTACATATCAGTAAGCTTGACCCCAACATGGCTTAGCACGATTTCACTAGCGACGTGAGGGAGGAGAAGAATCTCCTGAAAATAAAGTATTCCTCTAGCACGGGCAGTCCCTGTTCAGTAATGACATTCAGCACTGACTGGCTTCTCTATGCAAGTGTGCACTGGGGCAGGCCTCGCCATGTGGAGATTCTCCATGGTGCTCCCGCGAGCCCTATCAGCTTCTCCTCGGAGAGAGAGCTCCAGACACACACACACTCACACACGCACACACCCAGACACACTCAGACTGAGGGCTCCACTGGGACACACACTGCCATGTCTGTGCTCACTCACTGCACACACTTCCTCCACAGAACTCCATTCACTGTGCACTGGCTCCTGTTCATTAAGGTCATTACTGTTAAATGTTTTTCCAAGTGAGAAACATGTGAGAGTAAAGGTAGAAATTGGCCAAATTGCAAATTAAGCCAGCACCTTAATTATTTGCTTCATTTGGTAGCGTGCGCTTGATTATACAAAAAAAGGTTAATTAAAACGAAGCTGATGAAATTCTAACCAAATCAAGGCTTCTAATATCAGTTTATGTTCAAATTCACATTCACTGAGGAAATATTTTCCACCGTTAAGTCTCAATTATCATAAAAACCCGCAACTACACACGGATACACCAGCCACAGACGCCACTTAATTTTCTACAACAGACTTTGCTTCTTCACGTGACATGGTGCACTGTTTTGTCTGGTGAAAAAAAGGGACTGTGTACAGCTGTTTGAGCCAGAATGGACAGTAACTTATTCCAAGGACGTTCCACAAGACTAATGTAACGATAAATGGATAAATGATATGCATGGTTGTTCTTTAATCAATTGGCAAATTGCTGTGATATAAGAGGAATAAAACAGTTGGGGACATGCTGTTATGAGGAAAAACCTTCACTTCACTTCACTTCACATCACACCACTCCTTGGTTGATTATTTTCCTTTATCAGCACTTGGGTGAAGTATTTTTAAAGGCTAAGCTTTATTTCTCTCTCTCTCTCTCTCTCTCTCTCTCACTCGATCTGAAGCCAACACAGCATCTCACAAGGGTGATTTCCCTCACAATCTGAACAAGCTGAGGTGAAAGTACCGCTCTGTGTACAGTATTGCGCTGCAGACTGTCACTGTGTGTGTTTGTGTGTATGTGCGAGGGAGGTGTTAGTGAATGACAAACGGCAGGGTGAGGGAACTTGCTCATTCACACAGGAAGCTTTTGGCGCAGAGCCCTAGGGGGCATGATTACGGTGCTCAGGGTGATGCTTCAGCTCTCCACCTGACACAGTTTTCTCTTCTCTATCCCCCCTGCACGCTCCCTCTCCACCAGCCGGCTTTATGTTGCCCTGTGTTTTATTTACTCCGAGTGCTGTGTCCGTCACAGTAATGTATCTGCCAGGGCCGGGGAAATAAAGCTGTTTTTCTTTTTACAGCTGCCTGTACCGTTTATGGCTAATGTGTCCTCACCACTGCTGCTATTTATCAGCCACCAGACATCCGGTTTGCTCTGAGGACAATATTTCAGTGTAGTGCTGTCCATCCTGCACCTGTGGAGAGAGTTAATGTGGGAGGCAGACGAGAAGTGGTGTAAGGCTCGGCAAAAACGCAACACGATACTGACAACATCAGTACATCATCATGATTTTTCCACATGGTATACTTTCTACTTTCAGTCTATATATTCTATAACAGTCTACTTATCCATGCTACATTTCTCTATAGTCCACTATATTTTACTCTACTTTATTATATGCCTATTATATTATATCTGCTTTTTATTTTTACTGTGTCTCTGTATATCCTTTTGTTTTGTTCAGTTCGGTTCGCACTGTGGGTCGAGGAAGTAAGAAAAAAAAAACATTTCACTACATTACATCACATGTATGCAATATGTATGTGACTTTTATAGAAATAAAGAACCTTGAACCTTGAATCTTTTTTATGGTGTAATATGCTTTTCTGAGAATGTCTTGGGAAGGGTAAGTATTTTATTAAAAATTGATTCTGCCACAGTGCTGCTGTATTCTCGAATCAGACAGACCTGATTGGTGTTGATTACTTTTCTATAACTGCAGCTCCTGACAATAGTGCTGGCTGTAATTTCAACACATCGTCATTTCTATAGGAACAAAACATGCTGCTGTTATTTAACAATTGATATGCTGAAGTTTTCTGTGTGGAGATGTTTATTTAACCTTTCTCCTGGGTCAACAGTTGGTAAATTTTTGGTCAGTCAGTTTTCTGCCACTGGTGATTCTTCAGAAGAGAGCATTTTCTTCTTCGTTTTTTCTGCAACATGCCTTTTCTTATTCCAGACGCAGGAAAATATCTATACGATCTAATGGAAACTAAGTTGCTTGTCATACATTGCACAAGATAAATATAAACATAACCAGAAACAGATAAAAAGTATGATGCATATTTCTGTAATAAATAAATTAAAAAAACTGAAATCTTACATAAAGAATAAAACACTAAAAATGAGCACTTTTTTCTATTTCCACTCTTTCTTGTAAAATATTTCACATTTTTCAGGTGTTTCAGTGTTACACTATAGTTTTGCTTGTTCTTTGTTACTCATCATGGATGACATGATACACTAGGACATGATCTTTTCACCATTCCAATCTAACATTAAGGCACACGCACTCAATTACAGAATTGTAGTAGAGGACAGGAATAAGTAGTAATCAGTAGAAATGAGAATTTCCAGTTCTTGTGCTTCTAGTCCATCGCTACAAAACCACACACAAACACACACACACACACTCACACACCTCGAGACACTGGAAACTAGCCAGGCTTTTAGAGTAAAATATTTTCATTATGGTCTGGCAGCATCCTTTCATGCTTCCTCCTGCGGAGTTCATATAGACATGCTTGGTTTAAACCATCTTATTAAAAAAAATGAGAAGGGGGAAGAAAGGCGGGGGACAGGAAAAAGGGGCCTGCTGTAAATCCTGACACTTCCACGCGCACTTGAATTCAGTTTCAAACACTTGTCTTTCCTTACCGTAATAGATGTCAGCCCCTCTGATGTAGCAGGAACAGGAGGCAGAATAAGAAGATCTCACTCTTGCGTGTTCTGTAGCTATCATAAGTAGTGCCTCTGTGTTGTTCTACATCAAAAGAGGGAGACGCCGCATCACCTGCCGTGCTCTCGGCGCATGAAGCAAAATATCTTCAAATCAGTTGTCCAAGACATTTCCCCCTATTAGAGCTCCACTCCTGCACAAGCTTAGAGGCAGAGACAGGCCCTTCACACAAGCTAAGCGAGCCACGATGTTACAGCTGGGAGATCAGAGGCCTGTGCTGCTTTCCGAATAGCCTGCAGTGACATGCCATTTAAAGTGCTGAAAGGAGAAAAAAGGGCCTCACGATTTAACATGGTGAAAGAAACCAATGCTAATACACAGCTAACAAACAGGAGTGTGCTACTGATCGTCTGTCTGCCACTGAGAGCAGCAGCACACACAAGGTGAGCAGAGAGGATAAGAGGATTTATTTGTCTGACAGAAATCGTGTTCAGTGATTCGGCTGTGGATGCAGGTATACGTTTTAACACCACGGTGTAATAACCGGAGCCGACGTTGGTAATGCTACATCTTTGCTATAGGCAGAATATTCTATATGAGTAAGTGTATATTGGTTTCATTAATCTTTGCATTTATATTCACACTGCAGTGAAAGTCTTGACATTTTTCGAATACTACTTGAATTTTCATAATATTTACACAAAGATATCACATTTAACTAATTAAGATCATATTTCTACTATAAAAGACATTCAATTACAAAATTTTTTTTTGGACAGCCCAAACGTCACATTATGAAGGAAAAGATGTCTGAAACGCATCAGAGGTCATTTAATACGTCACATTTTAAAATTAAAAACATTTAAATGCCATATATTATTTTCACCCGTGTTTAAAATGAAATATTAAAAGAAACAAGTCCTTAATGTCCAATTACCTTTAAGGACTAAAGTAATAACAGTGTGTTAGGATTCTGAGAGTACGCATATACAATGTGTCCAAAAGTATGTGGACACCTGACAATCACACCCATATGTGCATGCTGGTCATCCCATTCCAAATTTGTTCCCCGTCTGCTGTTATAATAACCTCCACTCTTCTGGAAAAGCTTTACACTAGATTTGGAAGCATAGCTACAGGAGCATTAGTGAATCAGCAGGAAGCCGGTGTGCAGTCAGTGTTCAAGTTCATCCCAAAAGTGTTCAGCGTGATTGAGGTCAGAGCTCTGTGCAGGACATTCGAATCTAAACTACGGCTTTAAACGCGAGCATATTTCATTTAGACAAAAAAAAGAAACAGGGTGTAGAATAATGTGCATTGGCCAAGCAGACTGTACATTTTTTGCTTTGCTGTCTGCTTCATAGCTCAATCCTGCACAGATCACTCCTGAGACAAATCCTCCACCTCCCAAAACCATGGCAGTAGGTGAACTGGCTAACATACACTGCATCTAGGTGTGAATGGATGTGTGCTTGGTGCACTGTGATGAACTGGAATACTATCCAGGGTGTAATCCCACTCAGTGTTCATTCAGACTCCAGCTCCACTTGACCATGACCTGAATAAAGTGCTTACTGAGAATGAAACAGCATGCAGAGTAAAAGACATTCAAGAAAAACACAGTTTAGATTTCTACGAAACAAGTACGCAAAAAGCCTTGGAGAGAATGACTTTCGATGGATGACATATGTAACTTTTATCTCCTTTGTGATAAACTCTCACGTAAAATGGCAATTAACTGAACGCTGAAGGTACGAGTTGCTGCCAGCATGTTCTGTACAGGGATCTGGATGTCTGCTTCACACATGCTCATATGTTCTTGAGTATTTATTTGGCAGCAGCATCTCACGCATCTCACATCTTACAACAGAAAAACATTCTCATTCTGTTTTCTCTAGCAAACTAAACATTGAATGATAATGTGTGTACATGGTTTTGTAATTGCAGCTTACATTACAACTGACCTTGAACTGACGCAAATCACGCAAAGAGCAGTACTTGGTCCAGCTTCGCTGCCTTATTGTGAAGACAATATTTCAAACAGAAGGAAAGTAAAGCAATCAGTTTCTTATGTTTTTTTCTTACAGGTTCATGTATTGGTGAGATGAACAGTTTTGTTTCATTTTTTGTGAACTGCTGATAATATTTCTCCTAAATTCAAAATATAATTATTGTTATTTCGAGTGTATATTTAAAGGAAATGACAACACATCAAAATAACCCAAGATCATGCTGTATTTGCAGAGCTTTAAAAACTCAAATAAAACAAAATGCAAACTGTATTTGTAAACTGTAAAATGTAAACAAATTGTGTTAAAGCTTTGGCTAAATAAGAAATCAGTATTTGGTGGAATAACCCTGATTTGCATGTGTTTTGGCTCCATGCTCTCCACCAGTTTCTCACATTGCTGTTGGGGAACTTTATACCACTCTTTTCGCAAAAAAGCAAACAGCTCAGCTTTACTTGATAGTGTGTGACCATCCATCTTCCTCTTGATGACATTCCAGAGGTTTTCAATAGGGTTCAAATCTGGAGATTGGGCAGTGGTCTCTTATTTTTTTCCAGAGCTGTATAAGACATCTGACAATGTATTAGACTACCATTAGATTAGATTAGATTAGATTAGATTAGATTAGATTAGATTAGATTAGATTAGATTAGATTAGACATTTGCATATTATGTAAGTCTATTTGTTTGTAACTATCTCTTCCTTTTCATGTTATTGCAGTTGACAGCAAAAGGGAAAAAAGTGACCTTGCTTCATCAGTCTACTTTTTTCCCTCTCAGGCTTAAAGCCATGATTAAAGGTGTGGTCTAGATAGTAATTTTTCAGACATCTCTATTAAGCCAAAAAATAATCTAAAGCAGAAGTCTTCATAACTGTTAATGTACGCTTTGTCTGTGGCAGTAAAAAAGTGATAGCCTAATTATTATATGACCTGCATTTAGATAATTAAAGTTTGAATGCTGGGAAATTTGACCACCTTTGTGCAATGTGAGATATAAATCCCCGGCGCATCAGATACCTGTTATTCATTCCAGTTATTTTTGGCAACTTTTGACGAATAAGCCTGCAGTCATGCCACAGTGTTTAATTAAGGACTCTGCTTATAAGGACAATAAAAGACTAAGGATGAGAAATTGGATGGGTGCGTGTGTCATTACAAGTGTATTTTTGAGGTAAGTGGATGCATGTGTGTGCTCTTGGTTTCTTGTGAGAAGTGATGATGTGTGTTTTGGGGGAGAGTGTAATCTGGGCAGGTTATGTTTTCCAGAGCTCAGATAAAGAAAAACAGGTCTGGCAGCCTGACGTTTCATCTCATGCACTGGGGTCCAAAACAAAGAGAAGATGATTGATTGGATGATGAATAATTTAGAGGTAGAGGGCTGTGGGAAGAGCAGACTGAGCATGAGGCCGAGTTGTTCCACGTCTCCACTTAAAGATCAGATTACACTCACAAAAAAAAAAAAAAGGAAAAGAAAACAAAGAAAGCCATCTCTAATTGTATTAATGTGTGTCATCACAAACCTGCAATATGGCAGAATAACAACCAAGAATATGGCTAATAAACCCATAGCATGGGGCATTATGGGGGAAATGATTTAGTGTCACAGAGAAATCTTATACTGAACTATTCCTCAGGTGGAATACTTTACAGCTCCACCCCTATCCAACTCAGACATCACTCAAACCTACACTAACAACACAAACCAACAACAAACTGCAATTTCCCTGCTCCACAACCTTGTAATATAAGTTTCAGCACAATTAATACTTACATGCACACAGCAGGAACAATAATATGAATTAAAAACAAACTTTAAGTTAGAGACAGATAGAGTACACACACACACACCCTGACTGCTCAGACACCTTCCTTACTGCAGTACCATTTCTGACCACAGGGGGAGCTGATGTGATGCATTTGTCACAGCGCATAAGGAGGAGTCAAGAGCGCCAGATGCACACACGGCTTTTTTAAATATCAACCCTCATGAAATTTCATTTGGATTGTAAATGTACTGTAATTGACTGTCATAAATGTGTAATGGGCCCCTGAATCCACTGACATTGTGCTGGCTAATCAACTCATTTGAAAATGAATAGAGATCTATTAAGAGAGAAGTCAGTATTTCACATGGTTAGAAATGACTTTCCATCAACACCGGGAACTTTTTAGGCATTTTACACAAAATAACTTTTTTAGCTCCTAGTGGAGTTAGAAACGGTCTCCAACATTTTTTATTCAGGACATTCCTGCTATACCATCTGCAAAAGACACTATGTAAGCAGGTATCATTTTATATAATGTATTTGGTATATATAGCATAAATAAATACATGACATATTTACACAATGTGTGTGTGTGTGTGTGTGTAATTCATTCCATGCTAAGAGGACATGGTGGAGTGGTAAGGAGGAATCACCAGTAAGGTAAGTGATTGAGCAGCTCTACTACAAGTCCAGCAGTCCATGCACAAATGTAATGAAGGTGAGACACTTGGAGAGGGGAAAAAGAGAGACGGAGAGGCGCTATCACACCACCAGTCATTATTCCTTTCTTACCAAGGATGGGGAGACCTGTTTGAGGTGTATAATGGCCGTTACCCCTTCAGGATGCAGAGACAGACAGAGAGAAAAGCAGAGAGAGAGAGAGAGAGAGAGAGAGAGTGTGTAAGCCAGTGGAAGGACTCTGACAGACTCTGAGCCGCTGTGACAGGCCAGTGCTTCACTTCACAACTTTCTCTCTTCCTTCCTGCTCTCCTCCGTTGCTGTGTGAGATGCCGTAAGCAGCACTGGTTGTGCAAATGAATGTGACACAGTGCACACACACACATACACACACACACACACCATGAGAAGAATAAAAACTCCCTATGGAAAGCAGAGTGGTTGGTTGAGTCTGGGTCTAAGGAGAAGGTATGGGCAAAGTTGTAAGGTCATAGTTCTACTCTACTTCCATCCTCCTTTGGTTCACCACTGTGTAGTAAATGTATATTTCTATTTATTCATATCAATTTTGTATATACATGTAGTTTAAAAGCATTATGGCACACTATAGGGCCAAAAGTATGTACATTACACTCCCTTTGCTCTTACAATGCCTTTTGATCTTTCAGCTCCCCCTTGAAAGCTTTTCATTATATTTTGGAGCATGGCTGTGTGCAATAGTGGGGTCAAGCACTGATGTCTTGTGAGGAGGCCTGGGGCTCAGTCAGAATTCCAGCGCATCCCAAAGGTGTGCAGTGGGGTTAATTTCAAGGCTCTGTGCAGGACACTCAAGTTCATTTGCAGCAACACTGGCAAACCATGTCTTAATGGACCTGACATTGTCATGCTTGAACATGTTTGCACTAGAGATGAGAAATACTGGAGAAAATTCAGAAATTAGTAAAGTTAATCTAATTCAGACGATAAGATATGCTAGCCTGCAGATTACTTTAAAATATTAATCCCCTTAATTATAGCAGGTAAATAGTGCAACATACTCTCAGCAGACAGTTTAAGATACAGTTTTGTTCTTCTATACTAACTGTTCTGTAGGAGGGAATAAATAGTATGGAAAACAGTAAGCAAGCCCCTATGTGAATACAGGTATAATAACAGGTATCCTCTCTGCAATGCACAGTTTTCACATACCATTAAAATCATTATATGTAGGGTACCATTACCATGGGAATCAGAGGAGAGTGTGCCCACAACTGACTGACACAGCAATCCACCAACCACATCCTACTTACATATTTCCCTACAAAGATCAAGTACCATCATCCTGAAAGCATCTGAAATCCGATTTCCATTATCCTGTATACCAGGGGTGTCCAATCTCATCCACATAGGGCCAGTGTGGGTGCAGATTTTCATTCCAATTAAGCCACACCTGATTCCACCCATTTAATCAACTGTTCTTGGCTTTCAATAGACTCGGGTGTGGCTTCTGCTCAGCTGGAATGGGAACCTGCACCCACAATGGCCTTTTGCGGATAAGACTAGACATCCATGCTGCATACTATTAATAGTGTTCAATGAAAGTTTCAGCTAAAGGTATTATCACATAGTCTACTTTATGTTGCTGTTATTTTACAGTGAGCAACAAGCAATGTCAGATCAACAACCATACTCAATTGGGCCTTTAGAAGGAACAGGGAGAGCAAAGTTCTTCTGACTGATCAGGACAGAAACCTTTCATCCTATGATTAAGACTCTAGGTCATTGACTGGAAAATTGGGAATCAAGCCCCAGCACTGCCAAGCTGCCACTGTTGGGCCCTTGAGCAAGGCTCCAACCCACCCTACTCCAGTGGTGCTGTATTTTGGCTGACCCTGAGGTTTGACCCCAACCCCCCAAGGATGGGATATGAGAAAGAATTTTACTGTGTAGTAATGTGTATGTGACAAATAAAGACAACTTAACTTATCCTGATGGGAGTGGTCTGTTCTAGAATGTCTCCACCCAAAGGGTTTGGGGCAGAAGGGCTTACTGAATGGTTTGGTGAATAAAAAAAAATAATATGTAAATCATATGCCATGTATCATATGCAGTGACCAAATGTGGTCTCGAACGAACACCTCTGGGAAATTTTGGACTGACAAGTTAGACAGCAATCATATCTATAGAAAATTGATGTTCATCTGTTCAGTACATTTCCAGAGACTTGTAGTATCTATACCAAAGGGTACTGAAGCTGGTGCAGTGGCTTGTGGTGGCCCAACACCTTGTGTTGTTTCTTCTATATATCACATGTACAGTAGGTATATATCTGATCAGTCATCCAACAGTAGTTTAAATATACCTCTGTGTCAAATACTTAGAGACATACCGATTTCATAACTTTCTAACCCTCTTGACACACACACACACACACACACACATTTCCAAAACATCTAAGCAATTGAGCAGAAGTGCCTGAAGTATTTTAAGTACTTTATCCTTAGTGCTTCATTGGCCAAAGCGAATGCAAATGACATGCCAGTCAAATCACCACAGAGGCACTGGAAACACTTGGAGCCTGTTTAAAAAGACAGCCACATAACTGCGGTTTACAACACTCCATAAGAGCAGTGAGAGGAGAAAGAGAAAGACAAACTCTAAAGATGTTTTTGAAGCTAGCAGAAGCTCCACAAGGGGATTCCATGCACTCATCATCTTGTTTAGAGTGCATTAGCAGGCGGCTCCTTCGCTTCCTTCGCTCTAGTTTTCTTGTTGTTGGGGTGGAGTGTCCTGAGGCAATAACAGCCCCCCTCACAGCTTCATTCAGCGACGCACAGGGGCCTAGTTTTCCATCGGTAAAGCAGGAAATCATCACAGAATGCACCAACAGGAGCCACTTCTGCCAGCGCCATTCATATATCAAGCTCTAAATGCATTTAAACTCCCATGTAGTGGATGTACAGGAGTATGTGTACCATCACATTATTGTACACCAGAGCCAGACCCTGATATCAGTCTTCAGTTATAATAGGCCTGTGTGATTTTTTACTCAAGCACATGGATCAACTTGGTTGGTAAATGCAACAAACATCAATCTTCACTAAACGTTTTATCCTGGTCAGGATCTGATGGATTCAGAGTCACAGAATCACAGGAAGACTGGATGTAAGGTGGGAATATAAAGTTCATGATAGATTGATACCAGTCATTCACAGGGCATCACATTGAAATACTCACACCTAGGGGCAATGTAGAGTCGATAATCCACCTACCAGCATGGGGGACAACATGGATATGAGGAGAACATGCAAAACACACAGTAACCTGAGCTCAGGTTCAAACTTTGAACCAGAGCCCCTGAAGCTTTAATGTGCCAATGCTACCTGCTGTACATATATATACATAAATATATGAAGATAGATAGATAGATAGATAGATAGATAGATAGATAGATAGATAGATAGATAGATAGATAGATAGATAGATAGATAGATAGATAGATAGATAGAAAAATAGTTCAGGTTGACAGTATTCACTTCAGTTGCTTATGTTCATCATTAACAAAGTCCTTGTCAGCTCAGCATAGTTGAAGTTTGATGCAAATGTCTGTAACATTGACGTTAATTATGTGTGCAAGTAATCTGCGCAAATAAGACGTCGACTTCAATGCTACTAACTACTGAAAACTACTGATCCAGTATTCTTTCATATTATGATCCAGTGGCCTGAAATTGTATCACCATTCTTTCTTCCAGAGATTTCACATTCAAAGTAAAGCCCTAGTTTGAGGGCAGTTACTCCTACAAACCCAACATGAGGCCATTTCACAGCACTGACAACAGAGCCATGCAAAATGGATGACAAGAGCAAAGCACACATAACAAACTTAAGCCATGTTAAAATGATTCTCTCCTTCAATAATGAATCACCACCAGCATGGCATCAACATTCAGAGAACAAGAAAATAAGTCAGGCTCTCTGGGAACAAAACTTCTATATTTAATCTGGGAGAAAAAAAAGAGGCTTGCATAAAAAGTACGGAAAAACAGAATGCATCACAAGTTCTGTGGCATGCAAATTGCCTCCCGGATATACTCTAAGCTTATCTGTCCTTGTCTTTGTGATTGACAGGATTTTTTTAATGTGCAGATTATAAATATTTATAATTGGGTTGATATTGGCAGCCCACTGTTGCCAACTGCATCTATTGAACTAAGGAAGGCAGAAAGACAGACAGAGCACTGTAAAATCTTGGAGCACAATATGGCATGCAGATGGCACAGGGCTGCGATAAATAAGCCAGGCTTCTGAGCGCTGCCACTTTTTTTTCTCCCAGGAGTTAATGAGTGTAGCTATTTCAGTTTTGAGCTGTCAGTGTTGACGCGCACTGTCCTCAGCGGACTGAGCAGCGTTCCATAGGTTCAGGTGAAAGTCAACATGAGCTTTCCGGCACTCTATAAAGGGAAGTGACAGAGGAGGAGAACAGAGGTTGTGGATTTGGACACTGAACCATTCCTGGGAATGCTAAGGAACAGGCACTACGGCTGGCTATACTGGCCAATGAACTTATGTTCTTGCATGTCTTACATAAGCAGAAAAGTATACAGAGCCTGACGAGGGCAACTCCCTCTCTTTTCCCTCTATCCAACCTCTACAGAGTCATCCAACATCAACATCCCAGCTCTGTAAAAGAGTTCGTACCCTCGCTGAACACTGCAGCAGGGCAGGGCTCTAAACAGAGGGCAGTATTCTTCTGTACGGCGGCACAGGGTGAGGAATTTGGACGTAGCCACAATGGCTTCATTATTCTGCTGTGGCTGAGCCTGCTGTGAGCTTGCTGTGAACAGCTGTCAGCTGCCCTGTCTACCTCTACCACTGTGCACAGAGCTAGAAGAGAGAGAAAGAAGAGAGAGAGAGAGAAATAAGGTGGGAGAGAGAGAGAGAGAGACAGGGAGAGAGAGAGAGAGGCCACTCGACTACAGAAGAAAACACCTTCTTTTGCCACAAACATTTCCCTGTGAAAGAGAACCAAATCTCAGACACAATAAATCACCAACAAGTCTCTACTGGACAGGGGATTATTTTCATTAAATAAAATAAAAAATCAGAGAACAAAATACAACACTAGATTGTAACAATGATTGAAAAATGGCATTATTCATTTTAGCATTTTATTAATTATTGCTTCATGTGTTTTCATATAATATTATGCAGGGTGTCCTACAGCTCCAGCTTCAACTACTAATTGTTTTTTTTATGGTCAAACAAAAGCTTTTATTTAGAGCTTAATCGATAGGTTCTGTTTTTTTCCCTTTCCTGAGTAGCATTATTAGGATTTGTTCTTCCTTGCTCAGATACATCAGAATTTGTAAAAATATTTAAAATAAAAATACTTATTAACCCTACGATGCTAGACCAATGCGACTTCTGCATCATATTATATATATTTAGAAAATATTAAACATTTTGTATATATACTGGTTTCACCTCAGACAGCCTTAAAAGCACAGCTGATGAAGGACTTTTTTCTGAAATGTCATATTTTCTGTAAATGTTTTCTATGACATCTGCTGTTATGTTAATATTTAATCTACCTATATATTTCATCTTTTTATCATTTTATCCTTGTGCATTTAATTACATTACTTTTTATGATTAATTTTCAGTTCTTCAGTATACATCATGTGTATTATTATTATTATTATTATTATTATTATTATTATTATTATTATTAATAATAATAATAATAATAATAATAATAACAATAATAATAATTAGTTAATTAATTAAAACTACAGAATAAGCCGATTTTCCTGTTCAAGCAAGAGATCTTTTCATAAGAAGATAAGTCTCTGTTGAACCCGGATTAACTGACATTTATAAAAAGTTGTATTAAACATATATAAGCATATATAATTTCTGCACTGCTTTATCTAAAGATAAAGTGAAATGAAAGCATAGAAACTCTCCAGGCTTTTTACCTTGATGACTATGAAATATTCCACTTTACCAGCATGCACATAGGAAGTGACTCACTTTTTGTAGCCTACACAATAAATCACTCCATTCACATTCTTCAGTAAACTCATAGGCAAACATAATGCTAGCGAAACAAGTGTATAAATTATGCAACCAAAACATAAACAAAGTACTTTCACCATCACAACACAGACTATTTTCCTTTGTCTTTGTCACACACACTTTATTAAATCTCACAGGGTGTTTGAATTTAATGTGAGCATGAAATACAAACCCTTCAAGCAGATTAAATTCGGAATCAAGCTGGCCATGTAAATGATGTGACGACAGGGGGGCCCAGTGCAATTAGCATGCAGGCTACTGCTAGTGCAATTAGGCAAAACAGACAGCTAGAGCATAGGGGCCAGGGACAAGGAGGAAGAGACAGCATTTCCATATTACTCCAAAGGACAGAGGGTGGACGTTGGAGAGAGAGACAGAGCGAGAGAGAGAGAGAGAGAGAGAGAGATTAGACGAGACGGGAAAACAGCTAGCTCTGTATTCCTGAATTTAACAGAATTTTACAAGCTGAAACACAGCCAAATCTCATGAACGAAAAGGAGAAATGGAAACAAACAATCATTCACTGTTGCTAAGGGGTAAATTACAAACATTTGTGGGTGAACAACCCTGAAGAGGAAATACTTCAGGGGGAAAAGACATTTATGCAAATTGTCCAGGTGAATTTGTCAGTGTGCCAGGATGAAGAAAAAAAAAAAGCAGTGGAAAAACCACCTAGAGAAATAAACTAGGATAAATCAGCTAAACAAGCATGACAAGCAACAAGGTCCTCTGCAACTGTGCATGAATGCATCAAATTCGAACATAAGAGAAAAAGCTAATAAGAGCAAAAACATTCAGTAGCAAGAAGAACTTTTTTTTTTATATTGTAGACAATTCAGACAGAACAGAACAGAAGGAAGCATGTTCGTTTTCCATCCCAGAAGACCGGATAACTCTTTGTGTCCATGTGTATGGAGAAGGAGTAAGTATGGACTAGAGCACTGCTGGAGTGTGTTCATAGGTCAAGCTCCTGATATCACAAACTCTCACGGTGACAGCTTATTGTCAAATGTTAGGCCGATATCTTGGCACCATTTTGCAATGCATGTTTTATTAATGTGGACAACTGCCACAGAGAACAGCATAAGATGCCCCGTTGCCTGACTGGTAGTGCTGGCGAGTCGTGTGATCTCCCATTGGGTTGAGTGGCTTTAGCCTTGGGGCTTAAACACATCTCACACTCCCACAGCTCACCTCTTACCACGTGACTACCTGTCAGCACAGAGACAATTGTGCTGCTCGGCTAACAGCTGAGGTCCGGCACACACACACATACACACACACACACACACAAAGCCACCCACACCTGAAGTGCTTCTAATGGGGCATGTAGTCACAATGGCAGAGTTCTCCTACATGTCTAACCTTTCTGCTGCTTATCCTAGTTGGCCGGCTCTCGGCTGACATCTATTACGATATGATCCTGGCTCAAGGCTGAGCTAACATTTATAGCACAGAAGCTATAAAGAAAGGGCTAAACCTAAGTACCAACTCCTTAAAGCCATCAGAATGAGACTCTGTCCTGACAATACAATCAGCTAGAAAGAATAAGCCCCATGCTCCCATGCATCTAATTAATGACTATAAAAATTAGGATACATATGGGGCTGATAAGTCTTTGAAAAGGAAAAGACAAAAAAAAATATCACAAAAATTTTACTGCCACACACACACACACACACACACACACACACACACGATTCGATGGAAGAAAGAGCAAAGTAGCCGTGACATCCTGGCATTCAGTTAGACACACAGAAAGAGGATCTCAGAGCTTCCCCTTTCCATTCACCAGGAAGCACATGGTTCCTTAACTTCAACCAAACAAGTTTTACTGCGCGCAAATGATCACTGCAGTCTTTGTGTAATGTTATCTTAGTCAGACATTTGAACAAATCGAATTTTAAATTAGTTAAACAAAGTTTAAATACAGTAAAATAAGCATGCTCACACATGTAACTGTGTATCGCCATGAAGCTCTTCTAAACTGTGATTAAACAGTAAACACATAAGGCACGAAAATATATAAAGCACCAAGGTTGTGAGATCAATACAAACCAGACCTGCATGACCACATGAAAAGAGGAATCAGCTTGGTACAAAATTAGTACACATTTATATTCTAATAGCTGAAACCTTCAGTAAATGTAACTGCTGTTTAGAACTTGTGTGTGGAAATCAGTCTTGATAAACATCTTCTGTGCATAAGGGAAGTTCTGAGTGAGACAGCGCATGCAACCATGACTCAACTCTTCACTCAGAGCATGCACATTGTTTAATAGTTATATAGCAATTGAACATATGGGAAGGGAGGACATATTGGCCCCTTTAGGGTCAGGAGATCGATTCCCACCCTTGCTGTGTGTGTGGAGTTTGCATGCTCTCTCCATGCTTTGGAGAGAACATGCAACATGTCCTAAGACACACATTGTGGGCTGACTGGCGAATCTAAAATCCCCATGTTGTATATGTGTGAGATTAGGCCTTGTATGGTGCCGGCATCTTATCCAGGGTGTCCCCTGCCTTGTGCCCTGAGTCCCCTGGGATAGACTTCAGGTTCCTAGATAGCATAAACTGTATAGAAAAGGGATGGATGAATATTCAGTACATAATGGTTAGTCATAAGTTCCTTCTCAGCACAAGTATGAATAAGCTTCCTCAACTCTTCTCTTGTTTTTCACAAGAAGGGCTTCAGCTGTGTGCATGAGGTCATATGGTACAACATCTATGCTCATTGGACACAGTAAGTAAGAAGAAAACAGTACTCTGTTCTATGCAATTGTTGCATGATAGCAAAATCAAAGCTACTCTGACACACACACACACACCTGTGCTGCTCTACACCAAGCTTCACTGTTCTTGCAAAATGTATAAAATCCTACACAGCTGTGTCACTCAGTAACATGTGTGAAGCTAAACTCAAAATGAAATCATCGGTTATCTGAGATCCGACATGAACAAACGGCCCTGAAAGACTCCCAGTTAAGAGGATTGCTCTACAAGACCATATAGGCCACATCAGATGAGGTCCAGCAGTGAGAGCCCTTGTGAAGTGTATTATTTGTATGATGAAATATTGCAATTCCACAGCAGACTGTCGTGCACCTTCAAGGGATTCCACTCGACTGTCTAGAAAAAGCTCTCCACAGACACAGCTTGTTGGGAAACTGTAGTCTGGTGATGAGGAATTAAGTGAAAAAGAAATAAAGAAAGAAGCTATGTGTTGTGAGGTATAAAGCGTATCTGTGGGTAAATAGCTGACAGGTAGCAAAGTTTTCAGCCGTTCTGCTTCGTGTCTGGCTGGAGTTAGACAGCCTGAATGAGCCGAGTAGTCCGTCTGGACAGGAAAAAGAGACAAAACAATAATGTCACACACAACTGAAAAGATAAACATACGGGGTTAATGAGGTAGACAAAATAAAGAAGTATCAAACAAACAATTTCAAAAAGTCTAACATGCCTAAAATCTGTCGATGTTAAAAAACAACAACAACAACAATAAAGCAGCTTGTGCAAACTATTTTCATCTTCAATTTCACTGAAAGCTAGCGAAACAAAAGGTTTCACTAACAAAGCTTTCCGCTGAGACTTGACACTGGTGTTAGTATCTATTTACATACTGAAAATGCACTGGCAGCAATTTGCATAATGTTTTTTGTAGCCGTGTGCTCTGGGGAGCGGCATTGTAACATATTGATGCTTAATGAACTCTGAAAAAAATTGATTTTCCACAGAGTAAATTAAGAAATGCATTATAGCTGTTAAAGCAATCTTGTGGGAAATCGAAGCCTTCCACTGCTAAACTATGCTTGATAAGTAATAAATTACACGTTACAGTTATTTGCTTTAATTCATGCTAATTTTGCCCAATTAATGTATCACGGTAGCTCTGCAGTCTGCCACAGGAGGTTTAATTATTATCTTGCTTTTTTTGTCCGTATGTTTGTGTTTCCTGTTTGTACTGGATGCATGCGTAATTACATATACCCTAAAGTATATCTGAAGGTATATGCATATTTGAGGAGGTACACAAGCAAGTGGTAATAACTAACGGTATGTGCTTTTATTGTTTTTCACTATATAATAAATATAATATTATAATAAATGTGTTCATATATTTGAACATATAAAATGGAGCAGAAAAAAAGCATCAAACAAATCCATGCATCTGGTTTCTAAAGTCAAATTAAATCCATATTCATATAAGTAGGATAAATATATGCATGTTTTTAACACATTTTTATCCTGATATTTGCCAGTAAAGAAACCTAGCTCTGTGTGTGTGTGTGTGTGTGTGTGTATGTGTGTGTGTGCATACGCTCTGCTGTTTTTTCCTGTGTGTAGCTCAGACAGGACATCGCTCTTCCTTCCTTGCTCTCCTTCCACACGGTGATGACACACTGTTTACATGCTCTGAGACTCTGCTGTCCTATCAGGCCTCTCTGATGCCACTTTTCCATTCAATCAGTATGTGAGCATGTGGCAGCTCGACACACACTTGGAACACTGTACACCTCTCACCCTGAGGCTCGACTCCCCGTTTCTGGAGACGTTTCTTATGAAATCAAAGCTGGAGAAAAACAAACACTAGATTTCCTTCGGAGCAGTAAGAAGCCACAAACATTCGTTGCTGGAAAGGAAATTTCACACCACATGAATGTCAGGGACTGTTCAGGACAACCCATTTTACAGCCCTATCAATGACTTCATATATCAAATAAATCCCGCTGCCATACGCACCTCTGCGAAAAGCTGAACGGAACGCTCTCCTGAAATCTGGCACTGATGCTGGAAAAAGTTACTCCTTAATTAGCCTTTTATTCCCCCTGCTACAGTAGATTTCTTTACCTCCGCAACCCGGATATTTCAACCCATCAGTACACCCTCAGAGACAATTAAAAAGTACACAGAGAGCGCTGTATAGTACTATTCCAACTCTTTGTACCAGAAAAGTAAAGAAAAGTGTCCCCTTTTCTAATAGATGGCCAGTGTTCACTATTCTGCTCACACTCATAGTAAAAAAAAAAAAAAAAAAAAAGCTGAAGCGCTGCTGGTTTTTCCACTAAATTAGAGAAAACAAAATCTCCTGATTAGTCAGTTAAGTGCCACATTAGCTCGGGAGTTAATTAAAAGATAGGGCACAGTCTTTAACAATATGCTAAGGCAGAGTGTTTAAACAGGAGACTGAACAAATGGTGCTTATTAAAACTTACTGTGAGTCACTTGACACCTAACATAGCTGTACCTAGAGCTACACAAACAGATTGTCAGGCGGTGGCGCTCCCTGTTCCCATCTATGCTAATATTCTGGAGACAGCGAGGAGAAGTGCCACACGTCAACAGCTGGCACCACAGGATGTAAACGCTTACAAAAGCAGCACCTATGCTACGTCAATTACCGAAGCAAAAACACACCCACGCACACTCTTTAACCTATGCCAGCACTGCTATCATTAATTCAGTGTTACCGGATTAACAATTATCGAATTAACAAATCTCTTATTATACAATTAACAAATGAACTAATCGCGTATGATACATTTCTCTGATTATGATGTACTTTATTCTGAACACAAAGCAAAGACTTACCAGGCACTTTATTAGGAATACCTGTACAATCAGCACCAGCACAATGCATAAAATCAAGCAGATACAAGTCAAGAGCTTCAGTAGGTTAACAGCAAGCATGAAAATGAGGAAAAATCAGCCGTTATATGGTTGCTGGCGCCAGATGGACTGTTTTTAGTGTTTCAGAAACCGTTAACCTCCTGAGATTTTCACACACAACAGTCATAAACATACAACATCCAGTGAGTTGAAAAAGAATCTCAGAACACAAAAACACTTCAAACCTTGAGGTGGATGAGCTACAACAGCAGAAAACCACATCAGGTTCCACAAGAAACAAGAATCTGAGGCTAGCATGGACACCACCTCATCCAAAGTAGACAGCTAAATGTTGGAACAAGAGCATATTACTTCTAAATATAAGCAAATATGAAACATTAGTGCTCAAGCTTTAAATCATGACACACCTTCAGGATGTGTGATATTATCTCATCCTGTACGAATACCTTGCTATAACATCGTAGTGCATTCAAAATATTTCCGAAAATTGTGATAGATGGATATAAAATATATCGATGTGGATATGGAGCATCCTTCATATTAAGTTCTGCTTCGACATTTTTTCCTCACACACAAAACAGCAAGATGGTGCCAGTGCCCTGAGAGCTGATAGTCGCTGCACTGAGGCATCACAGTTCACCTCCTGTGTTGCCATATCAGCGTCACTTACTATCCAGAACAATGCGACAGCTGACAGCTTGCACAGAGAATCATCCCACCAAGCTGAATTATTTCTGCCACGTGTTAATTTATTAACAACCTGTGCATGCTCTAATGTAGTGAATTTGCATATACATTTTTAACCTGGAAGTAAGATCATGAATATTCCTCAGGCAGCCAAGCACTTCTCTTTGTTAGTCACTTTTGATTCATAAGAGAGTGAGAGGGAGAGGAAGAAAAGTCACAACTACTATATCTCCTGCAGGGCCTGTATTCTTGCAGGGCAAATAACACTTTCATATACAGAATGGTTAATGCAATATTCGGTGAAACCTATTATTATTAGTACTAGTAGAACACGTAGAATGTAAATAGTATATTATAATGTATAACTTATGATAAAAAACAGTGTTTGTGCGCTACATTGTGGATATAGATGTTCTCAGATACATCTAGCATGTGTAGAGGAGTGTTTTGAGACAGAATAAAGCTAGCACATAATTTGTATGAGCTGCCTTCCTAAGGTATCAGGACAAGAAGAGTTATCCCTATGAGACAACTCTACAGGTTCCTCTCCACTGCACCTGTGAAGTTTCTTGTGTACGCTCTTTATTTTGCACAGAGATGCATTGCTTAGCCCTGAACATAAATAATACACTGCCTTCCAGCTGCAACACACTTGTCAGTACAACAGACTGCTTTTGAATGCTGAGTACACAAGACAAACAGAGGCACAAAAAAAAACAGATGAGCCTATTGTCTGAAGAAACGAGCGTGACAAGCTAATAAATTAATAGAACATGTAACGTTCTTATTGCTGTGGGTGCTACTCGTGGTAATTGCTATTCTTATTTATTTATCGGTGCGGCGCGGCTCTACTGAGAATATAACTGTCTGTAAACATTAGTAGGCTTTAGTTAAAAGTATTGTAGAATTTGATTAGCAGATCTAACATAGCCGCAGTGAGTGATATGTAAGGAATAAAACATGACGGGCATGCTGTTATAAAAGAATAAGCATCAAAAGATTTGGTGTGATGCAACCCAGCGTGAAGTGGAATTATTGCTACTAACTCAAAGCTGGTTATTTTGCTGATAAACAACACAGCCTGCCGTGTTTAGACCACAGCAATATGGAACATTCGCAGAATAAGTAATCACTTACCTTATAGCAGCTATAAAATGCCGTTCTTTCACCAACCTCCCTCTTTCTCTTTCTGGACGGTAATAAGACAAAAAAATGCAGCTTGTCAAGTTATAAAAAACAACAAAAATATGCGAGTCCTCTCTCCTGAAGCCCTTCCTGTGGTAGAAAATGTACTGACTGTTACAAAGCACTGACACTGGAGACTCCTTCCATACATTTAATATATAATATAAACACATCTTTACAGAAAGCTTCACAATATTATCATTTACTTTATCATTAATATATATATATATATATATATATATATATATATATATATATATATATATATATATATATATATATATATATATATATATATATATATATATATATATATATACACATATACATACACTACCACTCAAAAATGTTAGTTTTACAAGGAAACACACAAAATTAGTCTGAATAGAAAATATAGCAAAAGAACAGGACATGCTGACATGTCAGATTTAGAAATAAAGATTTTGATGTAAATGATGAATGTTTTCTTCAAACTTTTCCTTCATCAAAAAAACACCTTTTGCAACAATTACAGCCTGGGCATTCTAGCGGTCAATTTTTCAAGATAATCTGATGAGATTTCACCCCATGCTTCCTGGAGCATCTCCTACAAGATGGATTGGCTGATGGAGTCTTCCTCCGTAGCTGAAATCAAGCTGAAATATGCAAGTGATCCCAAACGTTTTAGTAGTGTATGTATATATACTACCAGTCAAAAGTTTGGACACACCTTCTAATTCCATGGTCTTTCCTGATGTTTATTTCTTTCTACATTGTAAAACAATGCTGAAGGCGGCTGAAATACACAATAATGTCCTTTGAACAGTTGATATTGAGATATGTCTGCTACTGATGCTCTGTAAAGCCTTCATAACGCCTCTAATCTGAGGTCCTGTTGGTGAAATTGGTGATTTCTGAGGCTGGTAACTCTAAATGAACTTCTCCTCTGCAGCAGAGGTAAGTTTTGGTCTTGCTTTACTGGGATGGTCTTCATGTGAGCCAGTTTCATCATGGTGCTTGATGGGTTTTGCAAATGCACTTGACAATACTGTTCTTGCAAGAACTATTCCAGAACACCTGACCTTCGTGTCTTAAAATAACAACTGACTGTTTTTTGTTGTCATTACATATGGATTACTTAAGTCCATGTGTGTTATTTCATAGTTTTGAAATCTCCAGTATTGTTCTAGAATGTAGAAAATAAATCCCTAAACAAAAAACATTGAATTAAAAGGTGTGTCCAAACCCATCTCTACTTTATTCCTCAACATATTTCATGTAAGTGTGAAAAAGTGTCCAGATGAATACTTCCTCAATAAGTTTTGGAGATACATTCAGATACGTAGCTGTTACCTTATTTCCACAAGTCACTGCTTCCACTCATGTACTTTTACACCAAATCAATGACGTTAAACTGTGAAAAAGACAGCTTAACTCTGCTATACAACTGACACAACAGCTCATCGACTGTGTCCAGAGTTCAAAAGTGCATTTTATACAAAGTACCTTATATCACACACCGTCTATCTGCTGTCACAATCAAATATTTGGAGTATAGCAGTGATTTGACTCGTTTCCGTCCCTCAGAATGACTCCAGGCCATCCAAGCCCTTCATTTAAGTGATGTTAAGAGCAAACAATCAAACCACTGCTTTGGTTTCCACAACACCTCTGTATAAGAGAATGACAAATAGTGAAGGTGACATCTAATTTATAGCTCAAGGGCTGCATACAAGTAAATAAACAGGGACTTCCGCTTCACATGTCCTATCCAATTTGCCTCTCCAATGAAGCAAAGAATTTACAAAGAGAGAAAAAAGTTGAAGGTGCAACTGTGGCCTAATGTTTTACTAATAGAACGGACAATCTCCCCTGCCTCATACATTTATTTCTCCTTAAACACACACACACACACACACACACACACAATACTGATCCATGCACTCTTTCAGCATCCAAGCTTCCAACATGCACGCATATGCATGCGCTTAGAATTATAATACAGAAGGTATTAAAAAGCAATACCTTTAAGGAAGAATGCATGAAAAGGAAAACTATGTTCAGCATATATCAGAATCCGCTGCTCTTTCTGTCTCAAAGTGCTAGGCTTCAAAAAGCTCAAAACTTTCAAAAATCGTTCTGTGCCTTGTCTGTGGATGGCGGGGCGTTTTTTTCTCTCCTTTCCTGATCTCACTCAGTGCCGACTGCTGTCATTACATCTCTGTGGTGCTGCTCCCTGCTAAAGTAAGATTACATATTACACTGTGCTCTCATAAAGCAGCACAGATTTTGTGGAATGGGTCTTTAAATATTTAAGGAGTGAATACAGTAACACACTGCTGCGACGAGACACAAATCTGCAACCTGGATGTATCATTTGCATTTCATTTGCTCTGTTTGTTTCAGTTAATAATTTCTAAACTCTAAATTTCCTGTTAAAAGTCAGAATAAATGAACAAACACTATAGTTGTTTGCCATAAGATGTCTGCAGTGAGCAAGCTCGGATAGCTCTGCCTGGAATCCCACTTAAATTAGATTCGGTAAAACTGTTATTAAACAGAGGCAGTTGACTCATTTTTGTATGACATTCTGAAGCTGAACAATCGTATACATATGCTATTTTATTTAGTATACATAAGGTTTAGGGATAAAGATTCCAATTCAGATTTTCAAGATGAATTACAAATAAACACGAAGCAAAAAACCACTCAGGGCTCCGTGTCACAGCCAATTAAGCTCCTCAGGTAATGACCCCGTCAGCATTGGAAGATGCATGCAGGCATTAACAGAGACCTGATGAGATTAATCGACAGTGACATTACTTGAACTCTATTTTTTTTTTCTCTTCCTCCTTGTCATTGTTAAACTTACTATACTGATGGACCTGTCACCTGTAAGTTCCTATACTATACTATCTATAAGAGCACTTCGGAGGTCCTTCAAACTTTGACACGTATGCAAGGACAGAGTAATACATTATGCATAACGTGTTAGCTCAAGGCTTCCTTCCTTTGTGGTCACTTGAGCCGAGGTTTAGACAGCTGCCGGAAGGAAACGGCATTGAAAAGACCGTCAGAATTGTGTATTCTCAACAGCCACTTTAATAGGAACACCTGCAAACCTGCTCATGCATGCAATTATCCAATCATCATGAGGCATATAATGGTGTAGATACAGGTGAAGAGTTTCAGTTAATGTTCAATAGAATGAGCAAAACTGTACTCCGACAGTGTTGTTAGTGCCAGATGGACTGTTTTGAGTATTTCAGAAACTGCTGACCTCCTGGGATTTTCACACACAGCAGACCGTAGAGTTTACACAGAACGCTCACTGAAAGTGGACAGATTAGGGGGAAAAAAAACACACCTGGACCTTTTCCGGTCTTCAACTGTCCAGTTTGGAGGAGATTGTGCCTTGATTCCTGCTTTTGACAGGAGTGGAACATGATGTGTCCTTCTGCTGTCATTGCTCAACCACCTCAAGGTGTGATGGTTTTGTACATTCTGAGATGCTTTTCTGCAGTTATGGATGCTTATTGTAGTAAGTAACTATAGACTTCCTTTCAACTCAGACCAGTCTGCTCATTCTCATCAACAAATTGCGTCAACCTGCTGACCATCAGCACACAGGATGTTTTTTTGTTTGTTGCACCATTCTGTGTAAACTCTAGAGACTGCTGCATGTGGACATCCCAAGTGATCAGCTTGTCTAACACCAACACCCAAGCTATAGCTAAGGTCACCGAGATCACACTTTTTCTCCACTAATAGAAGTGCTTGTCCTGTATCTACATGACTGTGCAGGTCTACAGGTGTTCCTACTGAAGTGGACAGGGAGAGTATATACTGAATAAAACTAACAAATACAGATAGGGATGTCTGGATTCAACAGACTGCATTATACAGTGTACATGTGATAATCACACACAGAACATGCAGCTTCACAGCCTTTATTACAAGTATGGTCATTATTTCCCACCACTATGGTATTAGTAACTCAAATTGCTATATTATGCAGCTGGGGCAAATGTTAACTGATAGCCAAACACATTCATGAAAATTTTTGCCTGTGATGCAAGAATAGTGAAATAAGCTGCAATTTGTGCTAGAGGGCAGTGGCTGCCATTTATTTGCTACTGAGAACAAAGACACTGGGCGGTCTCTAAAGATGTGTTCTGTAAGGTGAAGGAAATAACCTGTGCTTCAGAAAAAAAAGCACAAAAACACAAATCATGGAAGAACAGAACAAAAAACCTTTATAGTGATATTTCAGCAGAGCCATATCTGGGGAAAAAAAAACGGTGAAGGAGGACACTGCTGGGCTTAATTAAGAAGTTAAAAGGGGGAGATACAAAGGGCAAATAAAGCCTTCATCCAGAAGAGAGTCTATATTGTGTTTACTAGTAACCATGTTGTGATTCAGTGCACATTTGATCTGTCACATTTTATCACTGACAAAGGGATACTTAGATTTAACACATGCTGTGTGATGTCTAACAGATTATTATCATTTATCATTATATACTGCCACATGGAAATTGCCAAATAAAAACACACACATACACACATTTTCCCGGCAGAACATTGCCAAAGCATGACACCTTCTGTCATCTTTCTATCAGAACCAGCATTAACTTCTTCAGCAATCTGAGCAACAGTAGCTTGTCTGTTGGATCGGATCACACGGGCCAGCGCTTGCTCCCATGTCTATCAGTGAGCCTTGGCCGCCCATGACCCTATCACCAGATCACCACTGTTTCTTCCTTGGAGCACTTTTGATAGATACTGACCACTGCAAACCAGGAACACCCCACAAGAGGTGCAGTTTTGGAGATGCTCTGGTCCAGTCGTCTAGCCATCACAATTTGGTCCATGTCAAACTCGCTCAAATCCTTACTCTTGCCCATTTTTCCTGCTTCTAACACATCAACTTTGAGGACAAAATGTTCACTTGCTGCCTAATTTTTCACAACCAATAACAGGTGCCATGATGAGCGATCTCACAACCTCTTAGTGCTCATAATGTTACGGCTGATCAGTGAATATATATGTATATATATTTAAAGGACATTTAAGACTCAAATGTAAATGTGACAGTCAGGGCATGTACTGTGAGATACAGGGTAGACCAATGTCAAATCCTGAACTGTAGGTATGAAGCAGAGGAACAAACACATCTCAGACATCTACTTACAAAAAAGGGGTTCAAAACAATCATCTCAACACAGGCATAACAACAGGGTTTGGTTTCAATTACAGTTTTATTCTTAAAAAACAACATTTTTTTACCATTAAAAAAATAAAGAGATCATAGTATCTAGTGAGTCAAAAAGCAAGCAAAGCTTCATATATTCTAATACATAAAAGTCTTAGTTAAGATGCCTACAGGAAGAGAAAGATAAAAATAACTGAGAATGATTTCGCAAAAGAATGCAGTACGATGAAATCGGACAAACAATAACACTTTGAATAGTCTAATGATAAAAATATAACATAAACTATATTATGTTAAAACATTATAACGTTATTGGAAAACTGGACCCTGCTTGTACATATGAAATGCCAAAGGATAAATATGCAAAAACTACGAAAAAAAAAAAATTATTCACATTTTGTCATATTTAATCATTTTGGCATCCATAAAAAATGGTTTTGTTTATTTCTTTAAAAAGATACAGTTTGCTGAAGAAGTGCCTTGTTATTTCAAGCATTTCATACACCAAACAAGCTACTGGTAAATTTAGGGATAATAATCACTCTTTAAAAATGTATTAAACCAAATTGGCTTATATCAAACAAACACATTTACCCTGCAGTGGCTCAGAGCTCAAATATAAAAAAAGCTAGTTTTACTGAGTTTTGCTTCTGCTCTGAGAGTCTTGAGATTACAGAATAAAAGCAGTTTAGTGCATCCAACGTTGCTATTTACTAATTCCAATCCTATCCCTCTTTGAAAAGTGCAGTTTAGCAAGTATATCTTTTAGATTTAAAAAGAGATGAATCGGTTTTCACGAACACACACATGCCGTACCAAACGTATCGATATAACATTTTAGCCCTTATCCATCAAAGTTCTATAGACATGAGCACAGATCTGAGGGATAGAACGAATAGAATTGTGTCTGATTCGGGAAACTAACGAACATCATCAAAAACGATGAAGTGATGAATCAGTTTCAGATGTGCCGAAGAGCTCCCACCCACTAGTGCCTCAGTTTATGCTTTATTTACACCTCTACACTAAACCTCTATGTGCGTACACGGATCCCATAATCACCTTATCAGTTTTTTTGTTTGTTTTTTTTTTTTTACTGTTTTTACTATTCTATTTACTATATTTGTTATAATTATTGATGATAATGTAGATGCAAATCAAACATTGGTAAAATGAAACGCTCACATTTCTTCCACACACCGTGACGAGATGAGCGTCTGATCGTACTGAGACACCGAAGACCAAATCATATTTGACTGTAAGCAACGTTAATGAATAAGGGCCAAATGTAACTGTCCATATGAAATCAATTTCATGACAAGTACAACCAACTTTATAAATGCTGGTTCAGGAATGTATAGAATAATATGTCCAGTATTTAAGACAAGAATCTACTATGCTTTTTACATTAACAGAGGTTAAAAAAGAAAGTTTCGGGTTGTGATGAACATCAAGACAAGGAGAAAATGAGGAGGAATGGGATTCGGTGATGTTAAGTTAAGCTGAAACAAAGGACTGTCTACATTATTTCCTTTTATCATTGAATCATCATTCGTTATTGCTTATTATATCCTCCCATCACACTCAAAATTATGGACCTGTAATGAATCAAGATACAGTAGACAATGCTTTAAGAAAGCTTTCCAAACAGAAAAAAAATAAAATACCCATGAAACGTGCACAGAGCCTTGACCTCTGCCGTATGAAAGAGGCGTGAATCTGTGGAAATTACAGTGTTGATTTAGAGCATAGTAGTTAGAAGCCTACTCTAATGTAATCTAGAGTAACACATGAAATACAAAATCATGGTCTAAACTGAGTTAAACTGAGTAAGACACGAAACACCATTGATAGACCTTGTCAAAATAAAGGACATCTCCATAATTATTGACATGCTTCATGAACATGAGCAAAAATAAATATATTTAGAATGACACCTGAAATGAATGGGATTTTATGTCTACACAAGGAAATTCTGTTCAGATTTAATAACTAGTAATTATTTGGTATAAAATAACAAATAATTTTTGGAAAAACTACTACAGGGAAGTAGTTGTAGACTCATGAAGGGATCTTAGAACGTCTTCTCAAGCTCCTTTGTATTTCCAGGTTTGTGCATGTGGACTTCCCTTTCCAATTCAGACAAAAGACTTTCAATGTGGACAATCGACCTGCCATTGCAATGCACTTCAGTGCTAAACTGGATGTATATTTAGGATCATGATCTTGCTAAGAGATCCATCTAGGGCCAATCAACAAGCAGGATTTAGACTTTAATATCCTAGTGCTTAGTGAAAGTCATGAATCCATCAAATGTTCATAACATATTTTACTGTGGGCTTGTTTTCTTTTCCTCGTATACAGTTTCGTATTTTTCTTCACCAAACATCTGTGTAAAACACATGACTCTTCAAGTAATAATCTCAATCACACCTCCAGATCCTGCACTGAAATATGTGTAACTTTCTTTTTAATAAGTACAGTGTTGTATGTTTGCTAAGCTTTCGAAAAAAAATTACATGTGTACAACCTCATTTTCATAAAAAATAGACTTGGTCAAAGGACATTTCTGTAGCAAGATATCTAAGTAATATAATTATTACTTAGTGTTTGAGTAAAATGTAAGTAGTTTCTCCAAACACTGGGTGTAATGTTTATCTTAGAAAGTAAGATTTGCCCATGCTCTTGAAGGTGCAAACAATTCTGGAGCAAAAATAAGTATGTCTTAGTTAGAGATAAAGATGTAACTGACGGTCATAACCTTTAGACAAATAATACAGAACATTTATAATCTGTTTAAACTGATAAAGCATCTGCTTGCTCAGCTAGATGGAGGCCAGTCTTGTATGTTTCACTTGAGAGTGTGCACACACACCGGCATACTTTCAAAAACACAATACATATATTCAGGCACACACACACACACGTGTTCTTTCACACACAGGAATGTCTCTGTCTCCTTGTGCTACCTACTGCCAAGCAGGGCTTTTATGTGGGAAAGCAGATGCCACAGCACTCCATGCAGATCTCCAGACAGTCGGAGGACTCGCAGCAGGCATCCATAATGCCACAGTCCATATCACAGGGGCAGTTGCAGTCGTCTCCCAGGTCGTCTGCACAGCAGCAGCAGCAGCAAGCCTCTGATGTGCAGGCGCCACATGATGCCTGAGCCACCACCATGTTGCACAGAGTAAGGAACTCGCAGAACAGGCAGGCTAGGATGCAGTGCACACAACAGTCTGCTCCCACCGGCCATATATGAGAAAACAGTTCAATTAGCAAAGGACAAACATCAGTAAACCCAAATATGCAGCATAATCATCAATAATATATAGTAAACCTGCAGGACATCAAGTCTGTGCTACATCTGTTTCAAAGAATGTATTAAGCTGTAGATAAAATGTACTAAAAATGCATAAGTAACTGACTTCACGACATGACTGTGTGGGGCTGTGGCTGTGTGAGAGAGCAGGGAGGACAGCAGCTAAGCAGGGAGGAGAGAAAGGAGGAATCAAGGAAATTCGAAGGAATGAATTCCACTTTAGGGATGATTAGTAGCTTTGGGAATAATGGGGTTATCATCATGCAAGAGCACAGGCCTGATCACGTAAAGCTGATTAGCAGTGTCCGAGATTTTCCCTGGCAAATTGCACTAATGCTACCATTTCTCTCATCCCTGATTAACATTTGACCCGTTTCCTGGCCTCTTATAGGGATGCAGCACATGATTTCAAATTACAGATGTGCAAGATGACAGATAATCAGCTTTTCTGTCAATTTTCTTACAATGGTCAGTTGAAGGTGTTTACATAAATGACAAATAACGTAAATGACAGAAGATCCTTTTTTTTTTTTGTCACTAAGTCATTGAAATGCACACACTATTGTGTCTACCTACGTAAAATTTAAAACTTTAATGCTTCCTAGTACCAACCACTGCAGGCGAAACAGCAAAACTGATTAGTAACTAAAAAATTGGGGATTTTAAAACTTTCTGAACAAAAATTCCCAAAGTTCATTTTCATTAGAAGCACATCACACGGGTATCTAGAACTAGTGTTTAAGAGACTAACAGCACCCTGCTGGGCATACTTTTTCCAACTATGAGCCAAGTAATTGGATTTGATACATATTTTAGAGAAATGGACTTGATAGTGTCATTCCAAACACTACATTTGCATGGCTTTCATCGGTTCATGGTGAGCTGTCAAGGAGAATACTCCGACTGACTGGAGCTGCTATATGAAGAATAAAGAGGAAAGCTCAGCCTCAAGACCCCTGAATGCTCATGTTTGTTTAATCAAAGTATTTTATTTTAAGGAGAAAAAGTGACCTGGTAGAACAATAACCACACTTACATACAGATCAGTTTGACAGGTAATCTGATACTATATTCTGAAACCATAACACTGTCCTTAACCACAACTCATCAATTCAACTGTTTACAATTAATGACAATGTAATAACAATCACTGATGAAACCCACTTCAACTTCAGATTCAAAGTCCATAACTTTTTTTTTTTTTTGCCAGGTTTTTATTGGTAGTTTCTAGACACAGATTAATGTGATACAGTGCTTTATCCATTCCCTTGGATGCATAATTTATCAGCAGTGATTATTATGAATCTTAAGGAATGAGAGGCTGGGTAATATACGCAGGAGACAGGCAGGCCTGCAAAACTGACATCACTCCTAGGAACATCTTATGCTTAATGTCAGCTGTAGCTGAAAAAGCCCGGAGTTTAAGAGAACGAAACCAGCCTGAGCACTGCAGAGGAAACAGTATGAGACATCTGGAAGAACCCAGAGGCTAACATCAAAAAGAGGGGCAGCCTGACATAAAACAAGATAGATTTGGCACAGAACAGTGAATTGTGTAGGAACATTGAAATGAAGGAAGACTTCATCTTCTGCCTCAGACCCCAACTGACAGTGGGAGCAAGAGACAGGCGGAGAGAGAGAGAGAGAGAGAGAGAGAGAGAGACTTATAACATGCCGTCAACTAGGTAGAATCTAAAGCTGCATTATATATGTACATTATGCTGCAAGACATGGGCAAACACCTAATAACTGCTTAAAAGACACCACAAAACTCACATAGCATGCATGTATTCGTATATATTTTATATTATATATATATATATATATATATATATATATATATATATATATATATATTATATATATATATATTTAACATATGTAATAGCAGAGTAAGCTTTCTGGGGGAAATATTTAGCTGAACTGAGAGGATGGACCAGAAAGAAATATAGCAGCTTTTCAGTAGATTCTGTTGCTCTTATTAAATTTGTCGGAAAGCTAAAATGAGTAAATGCTCACAACATAAACTTACTAGCACTCAAGGTCCTAGCCATTTCACAAAACAAAGCAGCTCTCAATTAAATGTCTCGGCAATAGGGTTGCTGTTATCACAGCTGAATATTAGTGCCATACATGCAAGCCAAGAATGCAAGAAGCGAAATCCCCCAAGTGGCTCCTTGTAAGGCTTTATTCTTCTGCTTTCCCACCTGTTTAGAAGCTAATTTCCCATGCAAACAGATTATGGTAATCCATGTAAACATTAAAACACAACAGATTGCTGTTCTCCAGTGGGAAATAGATACTTGAGTGAGCATATTGATTTAGACCACAATTCTACAAATAACAGACACAAAAGCAGTAATGAGACTTATTGAGGTGGCTTTTTCTTTCTTTCTCACCAATTAACAAGTTGATGGTATGATACTATTAAAACAGACACTTCTGTCAAATCAACAGGGACACAAAATCTATGCCACATCCTTCCCTACCATAATTGAACTATTACAATAAAAAGCTTGTGGCACCTTTCATATTTATGAAAAGCACACTAAAATTTATTCTTTTCTGTTTTTTTTTTAAGTGAAACTAAATCTCTGTTTTCAACTTCAGCTGACGCCATGTGTAAATACATTACGGACATATGCTTTATAAGAAATGTTAGTATGAAGGGTAGCATGAACGAGCACTAAGCCAGAGGGGGGGTGTGAGACAGTACAGAGTGTGTGTGTGTGTGTGACAGAGAGAGAGAGAGAGAGAGAGAGAGAGATGGCCTGAAGTGGGCAGAGTTGTGTGTTCCAGAGCCACAGAGCAGATCTTAATGAGAGGACACTGTGAGAGGGGAGAGCGAGGGCCCATGCAGAGGTGGAGCTGACATATGGCAGACCCCCCACTCTCCATAGCCTTGTTAAAAGGTCACACCTTGGTGACCATTACTAATGCACTGGTGAGCTCCTTCATTACTGCATTCAAATCATCATCAGACCTGACAAGGTGCTAGCTGCTTTTTTGGATCATCAAAGACCTTGCACAATTTTAGCCTTCTGTGGCATGATTCATATAAAAACAAAATAGTTATTTATGCTTGTATTTTATTTTGCAGATCTGATTAAAAGCAAGGCCTTAAATCAGACATTTGCGTGTTTGTGCACATGCGAGACAGAAACAGAGTGCTTCTGTGTTTAGTATTGCTTACCCTCTGGAGAGGAGCCAGGTTTGTGGGAGCCCGTGGAACTGCCTTTGCTCCTCCTGCTGCTGTCGCTGTTGACGGACAGGCTGGAGCGAAGCTTTTTCTGCACACGCTGAGAAACAGGGGGTGGCGGTTTCCTCGTCTCAGAGAAGGAAGCAGAAGAGGCTGCAGGCTGTGTGGCTCTTGGGGGAGTCCTATGGCCATTGCTCATGCCTGGGTGGAGGCCATTGTGCAGTGGTGTGGCCTCTCCATCACTGGGCTGGGGCTGAGGCTGGGGCTGGGCTGCACACAAGCACACACATGCACCCAGGAGACAGAGAGAGAGAGAGAGAGAGAGAGAGAGAGAGAGAGAGAGAGAGAGAAAGAGAGAGAGAGAGAGAGATTATTACGTATAATAATAAACTTAAAAATGACCCTGGGTATCAGATAAATTGCAGATACAAACAACTGCATATTATATTCCATGTGAACTAGTGTCCCAGGACTTATAACTATAAACACGCTTCAAATTAACTTTACTGTTATTTAAAAATATTGTATTTCACAACAAAATATTTTATACATTTTGGCCTCTTATTAGCTAACACAGTAAAATGTGCTAATTTCACACACAATGCTGTAAGCTTACTCAAGAATAATGTAGTGTTTAACAAGCCAAAATACTTCAGTCTCTAACACATACAGAGCTCTATTTTGCAATAGACTAGACCTAAAAATGGCACAAAAATGGCATATACTAGGATACAAGATAAAAAAAAAGCATTCAGGTATAAACTGGACTTCAGTAACCTCAATTGAGCAGTTTCTAATTTATTAAGTCAATATTCGGGTGATGTAGCCCAAAGTGGTGTTGCGTTAATAGAGAACCAGCAAATTATACTTATAACAGCACAAAAATAAAACCCGTGGGGGATTTGGGATTTGTCAGGTTGAAGAAAACACTCGCTGTGATTCTTTATCAGAGGTCTGCTGGTCCAGAACAGCAGCCTAACGTGTGAGTTTCATGCTCTCTCCGTTCATAATAAGGTCCATGCTGCCATGATGTTCATTTACTCACAGCCTACACATGTGTTACAGGCATAAGGAGGTGCTGGAATGAGCAGATCTACCTGATGAAACAGAAGCAGCAGCATCTTCAGCAGGAAGATCTCCTGTGTATTTAGCTCTACTGGGAGAGCTGCCTTCCTCACTATCTGCATCAGCGGAGGAGTCACACCACAGACACTTATTGAGCTCTGAATTATTCATCCTTCCTTTGCTCCTGTACAATTCTTGGGTTTCACTTTGCATTTTCTTTGTGCAAGTCTACACAACAGTAATCATAAGCCAACTTTTCTCTTTTTTTTTGACAGCTTGCAACAAAGCATTTGTGTTTTGATTTTTGATAAAACTGAACTTTTCAATGAAGTCAGCAAGAGAAGAGCTTTTCCCCTGTCTTTTTTGAAATCATCAGAACACCAACAAGTGCAATTACAGTTAACAAGAGGGGGCAAAAAAAATGCAGCCCACTGCTTTTTAACAACACATCACCGAGGGAGATCTCTTACAGGAATGCAAATGTAAAACAATGCAATTAAACTCAGGCACAGCCTGGATCTTCATCCTCTCACCAATCTACATGCAAGTTCTCCTAAACAAGTATAGGCCAACCATCTACATGCATCTTCATGCCGGAGATATTCAAGAGAAAGCATGCCCAATAAGCTCTTGCCTATTATTCCATGCAGCTGTTAGTCAAATTGTAAATGAACTTCCTAGTGTTAATGTATTCGGAACACAATCAGACCAAACTTATGACTGCATCAAAAAAAAAAAAAAGAGAAACGATACTAAAGTCTCAACAAAAAATTCCTCATATATCACCATGGCTGCTCCAAGATATTTATTAACACAAAACATCACAAAAAAAATACTGTGCATTTTAGGAGGTGTGAGCAAACATTATTATTAAGTCAACTTTAGTTTGTTGCCATATAAGATGTTTTAGTGCTACAGATAGGGCACATTCCTTTTCCTTTATTAATCAGTAATGAGGAAGCGACTAGCTAAAAGATAAGAGTGAGTAAGAGTCAGGTGACATTTTCAATTCTTCAGGAGTCAAAATGTACACACAGCGAAAATATGCACTAGTTGAAATGTGTATAAAAGAATGACGGCAGCAAAGGACATCGTCTGGCACAGTACAATACTGCATCTAAAAGCAAAGCGATTAGCCCTAAACATGGATCATTTATATTAAATATGTATCATGCGCCGAGCTAGATATTCAACCAGGTAACAGAAAAACATCATGACTACGGCTGTATACAAGCTGACAAGTTGCATTAAAACAACATGTTCAGAGAGAGAGGTGTGGGAGGGGAGGAAGGGGCAGCTTAAATTGGACTTCTAACTGCTCTGCTTCCAACACATCAACAACTGTTGAGAGTGTACATTTGTAGTTGAATAATACATGGTATTCCTCTGCTCACTCTGTCAAACACATCACAGGCAAACTGGGGGTGAGTGCTTCTTGACTGTCTAAGCAGCATCCCAATTTGGTCCCCTGCATCTGACAGGCTGAAATATCTTGGGAGCATTTTTAAAAGGCCAATGTTTGATGGATTCATGAAGAACACACAAATATAATTGCCATTTGTCACCATGTGTTCGGCGGATACCCCACACAGGGACCGCGCAGAAGGTGCCTGGAGTGAACCGGCGCTGCTGCTGTGCCGCTCTCTATGTAAAACTGTGGATAAACACCGCCGTTTTTGTGTCACAGAAAATGGCTCCATTGGAAGAATTTAAAATTGTACCCCAAAGACACAGAGCCAGGGCATCACAGACCTCCCAAGAACGAATATGTATGAATATCAACGGCTAGGAGCAACATAAACAAGTCTGGTTTAACCAAAAAAAAAACAGTCAGGTGGGAGGTTGTAGGAGAGTGTTAAGGCAGGCCACATTCATTTGCACTACTGTCAGCAGGAAGCTGAATCACAAATGACAAATGGCGTTAGGTTTCTGTATTTCACTACTTGTTTAGCATTGAATCCAGTATTTGGATATGTTCACTGAAGTGAAGACTTGTTTATCCATCACTTTTATTCAGCAAATCATCAGTTACCTCCCTATAGTCATCCAGCTAAACAATCTCAATAGCTAAAATGTGTAGCAGCAATTAAGTCTCTACCAAGTGAAAATATACACAACGCTGCATGGATTTCTAGAATCTCTAACT